>NC_077234.1:35981444-36086444 GCF_027887165.1 Monodelphis domestica | reverse complement strand
CAGACCTGTGCTTTCATCAATGTATGGAACTCCTAGATGAGGAAACTCCCTCTACCAGTGCACTACCAATATATTTTCTCTTTAACTTAAGGTCTTAATGAGTGGCTTAGAACACTAAGTGGTTAAATGACTTACCCAAGGTCACACCAGCAGCATGAGTCAGAGGAAGGTTTTTAATTTAGCACTTCTTGTCTCTGAGTCCAGGTTTCTATCCAGTATGCCACATGGTCTATATAGATTTAAGAGATTACTTGTGAGAGGCCATGTAGAATCATGGGTAGAATACTGACAAGTCAAATTTAGATTCATCTTATCTCTGAAACCAGTTATGTAACTTTGTTAGTCATTTAATCTCCCAAAGCCCCCAAAGAGCTAAAACTGTAGAGAGCTGCTTTGTTTTGCAACATTAGGGAGAATTTAAACACTCAGGAGGTTCCCGACATCAGTAAAATCATATCTAAATGAACAATCATTATAATCAGAACATAATAGAATTATATTTACATATGTGTCTACTTATCTTCATAGTTATGGATATTGGCAAAGTACTAAGGTACCTTGGAAAGGTGCTAGATTTCTACTGAGAAGTCCTGAGTTTGATTACTCACTAATATACATGTGACCTTAGGCAAGTCACTTGACTACTATGGGATTCTGTGCCATCATCTGTTTAAAACAGAAGAAGATGAGTTTAGACTTCCCCTCTAAAAATTATAATTCTATTATAATTTAATCTTTAATTTTAAATTATTTAATCTATTATAATTTAATACTTCATAAAATATTAATAATAAATCTTAATATATAAATGCTATCATCTTCATTTAGAAAGCAGAAGCTGCCATCACTGACCTAGACAGGGTATAACTTCATATGCCACAAGCCACCCTTTTCCGTCATCGCCTTCTCCACACTCTCACAATCGTGATTCTCCCTCAATGAAGAAATTTTCTCCATAAATCTAGATTGGCAACTCATTTGTAGACTGTATCTTGAGAGTGTTGTGGAATAGAGAGAAATTAAGGAGTTTTTCCAGAGTTTCACAGCTAAAATCTGTCTAGCCAGGACTTCATTATGGGTCTTTCTGATATCCAGGTTGGCCATCTGCTCTCTATGCAATAAAACCATATTGCCTACAAAATATGTGCAATCATAAGGAGATTAGGTATTTCTTTAAAATTCTAAAGGTAATATTTCATCCAATATGTGCCAATGACATAAATGTATGTTCATTCCATGGGCACATATCAATTTCTACTAATATACATCCTTTTGGTTGTTTTTAAAAAATAATGTTTTATACAACTAGCATCAATTCAAGGCTGCCTATGTTTCAATTTCAATTCTAGGGGGAAAAAAGCAGACTTTTGACCACTCTATGAAGACAATAGAATTGAGAAAAAATATTCAATGTAGAAGAAAACAAATGATCATAGTTAAGTTGCAGTGTTCAAGAAAAACACCAGAAAGTTTGGTTTTCTAGTTCAGAAGATCTTTTTTTAAAAAAATCATTCAAATTGACAAAAATATCCCTTTCTCTTGAGGATAGAGGCAACAGGAGATATAAAGGAATTCTCTGGTCAATGTTCTTCATCTGGTTCGACCTGAGAAAGTTAATCTAGTCATCTCTCTCTCTCCAGAAGTATATAGTTAGCATTTCCTTGTAGAACCAAATGAGCACAAAAACATGGGTTTATTCAAGGTCCTTGAGATTTTGTTGTTTAGACATTCTAAACCTGA
The DNA here is from genome assembly GCF_027887165.1 of Monodelphis domestica. Taxonomy (NCBI): domain Eukaryota; kingdom Metazoa; phylum Chordata; class Mammalia; order Didelphimorphia; family Didelphidae; genus Monodelphis; species Monodelphis domestica. The sequence goes on along the minus strand of NC_077234.1, from coordinate 36,084,704 downwards.
AGTCTATGAACTTCATTTTAACTATTTTTCACAACTATATTCCAATATAATTGACCTTTAAGTTTCTATATATTTTAATTTATGTGTGTAAAAACATTGTTCTAAGAAAGGATTAAATAGTCTCAAAGTGATCTAGGAAATCAACACATGAGGTAAGAATCCCTCATTTAGTGAAATGCCTAGATTTTATGGTAATCTATAATAATAATAAAATTATAAAGCCTTACAGTAGAAAGTTGTTGTTTAGTCATTTCTCCTTCATGCCCAGCTCCTTATGATCCTATTTGAGGTTTTCTTGGGTAAGATACGGTTATGGTTTTCCATTTCCTTCTTCATCTATTTTATAGATGAAGAAATGAGGTGAATAAGGTTGTGACTTCTCAATTGTCATCCAGCTAGCAATTGAACTCAAGAAGAAAAGTCTACCTCGTTCTAAGCCCACTGTTCTATCCACTGCACCACCAGGCAATAATACCCACCACCATTATATATATATATATATATATATATATATGTATATATATATACATATATATGCATCCATATATAAATCAACTAATCATCCATTAACAAGTGGTTTTTAAGCACTTACTATAAGGCTGGCACTTGGTAAATGATAGGGATCCAAAGAGAAAAAAAGGAAACATAACTCTTGCTATCTAGAACCTTGTATTCTAATATTGGAGAGAACACATACACGAATTATCAAATACAAATTGCATGTACGCACATACACTCATGAAGCAATGTAATGACTTGTTTGTGGCTTCTCTATACATGATCAAGGCACTGAAAAGCAAGATTGAGGGGAACATGGGAAAGCACATAGAAGGGTTCACTAAAGAACTCAGTTTGGAGGTTCTGGAAGAAACATCTTCTATGATGAATGACTTGCAATTTACAGAAGGGATTGGATTAAAATTTTTTGGGAAGTTATGTGACATAAAGAACTTTTCTTTTATAAAGGGTTGGAATACACAAGGAAAATTAGTGTGGACATTTTATGAGTTTATTCCTTAGGTTTTGAAGCTTTCTTTTTGGAAAAATATGAAGGCTGATCTGCTTGAGAAGAAATATCAACCAGATGCTCAGAACTACTCCTAGCCTACTCAGTCCATAAATACTTTTGATGATATTTTTTTCCACTGAGGTGTATCTAACAACCATGCATTTTTTAAATAAATAAAATTTCTTTCTAAACACTCAAAATGAATTTGTATTTTACTGATATGTATCAGTAGAAAGAATTTATTTACCAGCAGTTCTTTATATCAATGAAATCAGTGGTCCAGACCCAAAAAGAAAGAAGAAAAATATAACTGAGGATACTTTTTAAACTTCCTCAAAGTGGCATTTCCTTATGGTATATTAAAACTCTGATGGGCATTAGAAATAATAAGCATTATGTGGTGAGATGAGCATCAGCTTGAAGACAAAGAATCTGGTTAGACTTCACACTCTTTCTCACAAGTCACGTCAATTCTCTGACCATCAGTTACTCTTGTTCTTATCATTTTTCAATTGGGCCTGACTCTCTGTGATCCCATTTGGTGTTTTCTTGGAAGAGATACTGGAGTAGTTTGTCATTTCTTTCTCCAGTCCATTTTACAGATGAGGAAACTGAAGAAAGTGCAGTAAGTACCTGAGACCAGATATGAACTCATGAAGTTGAGTTTTCCTGACTTCAGGCCCAGCACCCTATCCACTGCTCCACTCAGTTTATTTATCTGTAAAATGTACAAGTCAGATGAGAAAAACATGAAACTATTTTAGCCCTACAGCCATGATCCTATGATGTGTTTACAACCATTTGAAGTTCATTTTTTTTGCATATTATATATTGATCTTTACAACAACCTTATGATATAGATGCTTTGATTATCCCTCTTTTAAAAATGAATAACCTAACCTGTTTGAAGTGGTGACTTGTCCAAAGTCACAAAGCTAGTTAGTTTTGAAGGCAGAATTGGAGTGCAGATCTTCTAAATTCCAAATTCAAAACTCCACCCACCATTCCATATTGCCTCTCCAAGGAACAATATCAATGCATTTATGTATGGATAGCATTAAAGACCACATTCCCATGACATGAATAAACACAGGGAGAAGCTAACTTTTTTGGTACAATTATCTATAGAGAATATCATAAATTCCTTTTGACTTAAAAGAGAGAAAACAGTGATATCACTGGATAAACCAACATTTAATGAAACCTATGTCTTGCTCTTATGTTAACAAGGGATTGTACACACTCTTTAAAGCTGATTATCATACGCAGTGTCTAAGAATTGAAAGAACTCTTGTATAATTAAAGAATTTAAGAATCACTACATCTCCTTTCTCAGCAGGGAAAATTGCTTCTAATTACGGTAATACGCTCACAGGAATCCCTTTTATTGACATATTTCTGTTGGCGTATGTTATGTACATTCTAAAAGGCAATGCTGCCATAAAGAAGTCTTTTTCTTTTCTTTATTTTCAAGAGACTAAACACAGAGAGTTAGCATATATGACAAGAGAAGCCTTTGTTTCCTTCTTAGACTTCACTCATCAAAGAGTTCCATTTCAGATCTTAAAGACTGACTTACTAGTAATTTTAAGATGACAAAAAGGAAACCTAAAAGGATATGTTCAGAGTAAAAATGTCCTCTTGATGTATATTTGGGAAAGATTTTCATGAATCATAGCTATAATTCCAAAGCAATTTTGGGATGAATTGTAAGTATAAACTATCTTATGCTAATATTTTTCTTCCTGACTCACTGGAATCTTTAGCTTCACATCTGCTATGACCTAGAAATCTGGGGGTTAATTTAGAATAAATTATGTACTCGGGAAATAAGTAACAAGCATTATAAAATTGACCTTCCCCCCTTTAAAGAACAAGAACAATCTAGAGTGAGAGTGAACAAATGATAAAATGATAAGTTGTTGGGTATCATTTAAAAGGCAATAGAATGGAATCAGGACTTGATTTTAAACCCACCTGTGAGATCTAACTGTGTATGAGTAGGGACTCCAATTCCCTGAGGCTCAAGTAACCTAATACCATAAGTTGTAGACCACCTAGTGGAGAGAATTCTCAAACCCAGTGAAACCATAGATTTGTAATATAGTGATATGAACAGCTGACAGTGAATAGAGGATAATACATTATATCACACATGACTCAATCATGCTCATCATCATCTTCCCCTTTCAAATGGATTCCACTTCTAATTTCCTTGTTTCTGTCAATCATACCAATGGTTAATTATCTCACCTTCCTTCCATCCTTCCTTCCTTCCTTCCTTCCTTCCTTCCTTCCTTCCTTCCTTCCTTCCTTCTTTCTTTCTTTCTTTCTTTCTTTCTTTCTTTCTTTCTTTCTTTCTTTCTTTCTTTCTTTCTTTCTTTCTTTCTTTCTTTCTTTCTTTCTTTCTTTCTTCTTTCTTTCTTTCTTTCTTTCTTTCTTTCTTTCTTTCTTTCTTCTTTCTTTCTTTCTTTCTTTCTTTCTTTCTTTCTTTCTTTCTTTCTTTCTTTCTTTCTTTCTTTCTTTCTTTCTTTCTTTCTTTCTTTCTTTCTTTCTTTTCTTTCTTTCTTTCTTTTTTCTTTCTTTCTCTCTCTCTTTCTTTCTTTCTTTCTTTCTTTCTTTCTTTCTTTCTTTCTTTCTTTCTTTCTTTCTTTTTCTTTCATTGTCTCCTCTCTCTTCCTTCTCTCTCTCTCTCTCTCTCTCTCTCTCTCTCTCTCTCTCTCTCTCTCTCTCTCTCTCTCTCTCCTCTCTCTCTCTCTCTCTCTTTCTCTCTTACTTCCTTTCTCCATATAGAGTCAGTATTAATTAAGATTTTTTTTCTCTTTATCACACTATTTTAAGTAAAATTGGGGAGAAGAAATAGCAGACTGACAATACTTGCCTCTTGGCTAACTTCTCTAACTATGCTGTCTTTTAAAATTATTCTTTACTTCCTTATGGGACAGCTAGATGGTGCAGGTTATAGAATGCTTCATCTGGAGTCAGAAAGAGTCATCTTCCTGAGTTCAAATGTGATGTGATCTCTGATACTGAATAACTGTGTGACCTTAGGTGAGACACTTAACCCTGTTGGCCTTAGATTCCTCATCTATAAAATCAGCTGGAGAAGGAAATGGAAAAACCACTTTAGTATATTTGCCAAAAAAAACTCCAAATGAAGTTTGTGAGGAATCAGATATGATTAAACAACAAAAACAACAATGCCAAAGCCTTCCTTATATGGCTTTTAAGTACTACTCTAAGTACAGAAGAGTTCATCATTAGCAGGCCAGCAAGCTGATAGGTGATTATTTCTTTAATTGTGACCACTGAAGAAACAATGATCCTATATGTAAATGCTTGAAAATTCTACTAGTTCCCTATATTAATAACATTATCTCTAAAATGCATTATTTCTCAAAATCCTCTATATTTGTATACTAGTTCACTTGACCAGTTCCCTACTCAGTAGTACCACTACTACATCCACTGCTCCAAAGAGGTTATTAAGCTTCACTTTCTCACAAATACACCAAGCAAGGCTGCCTTCCTATTTTTATTTATGTTATTCCCATCATTAGTAATACATTCAGTCCGCTTCTCTGCCTAAACAAACCTTATTCATCCATTCAGCCCTTTGAAAAATTCAACTTCTATGGAATCTTCCATGTCCAGGAATCAAAAAGATCTCAATTTCTAAAAAATCTATTCAGGGATACTTGATGCAAATATACCTATACTAACTATTCATTAGCAAACATAATCATATCATCACAGATTATCTAAATTTCAATAGATATAATTTCTTGCTTTATTAAATCTGTTGTGAAGAACGATGCAAATATCACACTTCATCCAAAAATAATTTCTGTATTTGTCCTGGATCTACTAATGACAGAGAAATAGAGTGATTATCTATCTCCTACGCCACAAATATTTAAAAGATGTTTTTCTTTTTTCAAGTAATAAAAAACCCTAACCCAATAATACTTCTAATACTATTGAACTGGTTTATCATAAAAAGAAATAAATATAAGGACAGTGAATAAGAACTGGACCTGTGAGTCCTTTGGCATTAGGGACTCCCTTGTGAGGCAATGCCCTTTCTACCAGTTCAAGGCAGCATTTTGCAACATTCAGTCTAAGAGACGTCTACAGCACAAACACATTAAGTAATTTGGTGAGGGACACACAGCCAAAACATGTTTAAAGGACAACTTAAATCCATGTTCTCCTGGCTCTGAAAGTAGCTCTTTGTCCTCAATTCCAAAGTTTAATGTTTGTTTATTTTTAACACTAAAGAACTGGGGAGAAAAGCACGAAAAGAAGCACAAAAATAGTGGAAAGGCCAAAGGAAGGAGCATGAGCAAATAACTAGTATCTTAAAGAGATTGTGGTGAAAGGTAAGCAAAAGACAAAGAAAGTTTCCTGACTGATATAAAAAATATAAACATCTATACATAAGGTAGTAGGGATAATTAAAAGAAATATAAAGATAACCCTTCCTACTTAGCCCTACTTCAGTGGATAATGGGGAATAAAGAAGTCTAAGGAAAAGTAATTAAAACATGATGAAATAAAAATATGTATTGTATGAGAGCATGTGTATTACCTTAATATGACATGCTGTCTTAGAGAGGGAGGAGAGAGAGGGGGAGAAAACCTGGATCACAAGATATCAGAAAATGATTCTTAATTTTTTTCATGTAAAAAATAAAACCAATGTTAAAAGAAAATTAATCAAAATCGCTTATCAACAAGGGAATATGACCACAAGGTAATTCAGATATACAATAGTGCTTTGGCTAAGAACAAGAAAGATTAGAAGTAAGTTTTCATCAATGCCCATAATAAATCCAAAATAAGTGAGGAGGAGAGAATCTTAAAATCATTATTGTTGAGAAAGTTTCAAAGGAGGCCATGAAAATAATACAGATTTTTAATTTTTTAAAGGCAATACTTTGATCTATAGTTATTTGCATTATTGAAGAGCAGTAACATTTCAACATGAAGTCCTCGATGGGTACCATGTTAAGCTCAATAATTATTCTAACCTAAACTTAATCATTGAAAAAATATTTTCTGTTAAATATATGAGGAAGAGCACTGGAATAATTTTGCATTTAAATTGACTCCCAAAGTACGCAATATTGGTGTCCATACCACCTTCATTTTATTTGTTCTAGACTTCTCAATTTAGTAGAAATTGCCAATTGTGTGAAAGAGACAGTTAACACTGTAAGTTGTGATATTTGCACAAATTGGGATTTTATGCTATAATTTATAAATTCCTTCCCATCTCTCCATCTGTCTTCAGACTCATCTCTCTCAGAGATCACAATCCCTAATTTAATTTGTCCCCCACCTCAAAGTCACTCATCTTCTGATATATCCACTTGTATAGCCCTATGGTAGTGTGGTACATATCCTTGATCATCTGATCTATGTCTATATGTCCTGGGGAAATTCTTCCCTTTTCTTAGCGGTTTCCTATTTAAGTATATATTCTTTCTAAATGTTTGTAGACTCAGACCAACAGACTTTCTGGTACTTATTTTCATAATACCCTCCCTATTAAATAGTTTGTAACAAATTAAGGAATTCTTTAAAATGTAACAAAATGATAAAGAAAAAGGGACTTATACATACAGAAAATCTACCACTGTATTGAAGTTTTAAATATATATATATATATTTTTTTTTCTAAAACAACCAAGGAAAAGCTATTTGGATAGCCAAGTAAAAAGAAGGTTTGTGCATTAACTGTTGCAAAGACTTTCAAACTTTTATGTCATGGTATTATCTTTGCCCGTGGACAGCTACTTAGTTATTTGTTTATTTAAAGCAACCATGCAATACATTAAGGCATTTGTTTCTTAGGTTATCACAGTCTAGAAGTCAAATTAATATATTGATGACCAAAATAATGACAACTCTCTCTTCAAAGGGAAACAGAACTTTTGTGAAGGAGTAGCATCTCTGCCTTTGGTCACAAAGATCTAATATACTAAGATATGTTTCATCAAAATGGTTCCAAATTAAAATGTTCTGTCATACTGCCAGGGGTTACAGGTATTTAAATGAAGTCCACAGTGAAAGGCAAAGACACAAGATTTCCCAGAGAAAATAAAAATGGAATGAAATGAATAAAAAAATGACAAAACAGTGAAACATATCATTTGGCATCCTACAAGTGGAAGAATTGTTATGGATTTGCTCTTCATACTATATACACTCTGCTGCAATAATTCAAAATAGTGTCTTTTTGAAGTATAAAAAACTACATACATCCTTATACATTTCAGTATTTCCCTATAAATGGGCAAACCTAGAGTAAGAAAGGTAGAAAGGAAGAAATTAAAATTTGAGATGTACAAATAACTCAAAAATTGAAAAATGAATTCACAATTCAAAAAAAAGTCCATGTCTTAGAAAACACTAAAGCAATTGGAATATTTTTTTTTCAAATGACCAGCCTTAGCATTTGACTTGAAACATATAAGTGAGTCAAAGAACTACACTACAGAAATCATATATACCAAAGGAAAAGCACTGCCATCATTTAAAAATTAGACAACAAACATCCTCACTAACAAGCCACTACTGGAAATCAGAGGCAACTCTACATAGACATGTTTACATTACAAAAATAAAATCATATTGTCTTCAAGTTATAAATACTTTTCAGGGGAGAGCTCGTGTGGAGAAGTATGTGGAAAGCAGGGTGAAACTATGAGAATTATAAGATTATATAAACATTATTTGATATTACTGGTGTGCAAGTATCTAATTAAAACTACTGCAAAAACATACTATGCTTAAGATTCAAATTTGACTCTGTACATACTTAATTCTGTGTCCTCCTTCCACAAAATGGCAGGTATGAATTGGTTTTGTTATTTTCATTTATTAATAAAACAGAACATAATCACTGAATCATGATTAAAAAGAACAGCTAGTTAATAATGTAATAGTTAATAATATGAAGAAAATTCAAAATGTATAATAAACAAAGCAAAAAAGAAATGATAATTAGGGATGATTCTAAAAAAAAAACCCAGTTCTTTAGAATATTCTTTAGAATAGAAGAATGGAATATTTTAGTATATACAATTAAATTCTTTTATAACACAAATTGATATTCTTTTTTCTCCAAAATTTATATTTTGCAGTTATGATTTTTAAAAGATACTATCTAAAGCATTTCAAAGCATGAATAACCAGGGAAAAGGGTTCACCAAAAAAGACAAATTTCAAATAGAAACTCTATTCACTAGTAGAAAATCAACAAGAATGCATTTCAAAACACCATTTAGCTTATTGTATATAACTATCAGAATATACCAATAATTCCATAGTAAGTAAATAACACAAGTTTATCTTTCAGACATTTTAGAGAGCCTCTTTTACTGTCCTCTCATCTATAAGCTTATTAAAGTATTTATTCAAATAAAAATATCATCAAAACAAGTTTGTATTCCTTTTGACTTCTTAATGTTTGACTTGTTTGAAACATGCCACCCATAAGTGAATTAAACTATTTTTTGTAAGGAAGCTAATATATGTTTTCTCTACTCAAGTTAAAAAATTCAACATAAAATTTCATATTTGTCTCTGAGAAAAATGAACCAGGAAACAAACATCAAATACCATCTTTTTCCCCCCATAATCAACGCAGAGCATCCATATTCCTAAAGACAATTCAATCTCAGACAATTCTATTCCACTGCAAAAGTCAGACTATTCTATCCATTTATAAGAAAACAAAAATCTCATGGACTCCATAATTATTCTTTATTGTACTATGCTACACTGGCTTTCCACCATAGGAGCAACACTTCCAAACAGTCTGATTAATTCATTTCCTTTCCATTTTTGTTTCTGAAACAACAATTCCATTTGGCCCTTGGCAGATCAATAGATTTTTCTATAGTACCAAGAAAAGAAATCTTTTTTTCCCCTCTCACGTAGAAAGCTACCCTCCATGTTCAAAAAACAAACTCTCATAAGAATAAAAAAAAAAAGGATTATCAGTGCACATTTATTGGATGAATGGGATAGAAATGCTTCTTACCAAGTACCCCCAGCCGATAGTTGACTGTGATGACTATCACATTCCCATAACTTGCCAGGACACTGCCGTCATACAAATTCCCTGTGCCTTCCATGTAGGAGCCACCATGAATGTACACCATCACAGGTTTGGGGCCCCCACTGTCCCGAATATCTGAAAAAAATAATTCATAGATGTTCTTATCCCTCAAATGGAAAGTAAAACACATAATACATTTTTCATGGAAGGTCTGATTTTAAAATATTTATAGATTGCTGCCTCTTAGTGTTTCTCAAACAAGACTTTTTTATATACTAATCACAAAACAGATCTGTACCACCATGGGTATTGCTTTTAACACAGTGGAAAGGAAAACTTGGTGGCTATGTAAAAATATGTAATCTCATACTCAGAGCTAGTGATATTAAAGTAGGGAGCTTCTGGGATTATAGCATTAAATGCTGAAGAAAGGATGCTTGCGAATTTCCTTGGGTTTCTTATTTGGGGGAAACAACCATTTCTCTGTATATAGAATGTATGTATTTGGGCAAAGGGATGCCCATGTTTGTAACTATGCAGATATATATTTTTACACACGAGTGTCAATTTCAAAGACTATGATCATGTCATCACAGTTGTGAAAGGAAGGGAGTTTAATTTCTCTAAATTAAAACAAAGCCTTTTCTCTCTTTTTTCTTATGAACATTGTGAAATTCTTTTAACAACTCCAATGGGATTAGGTCAAAAATCATCTTTGTCTCAGAATTTGCTGGTAGACACAGGTAATTAGAAAAGTCCCTGTTAAGTTGCAACAGGTTAATTTCACTACTTAAGATAACCACTAAGTGTCAAATGAATGAATTACATTTAAGTGCTCAAACTGGAAAAGTCAGGAGCTCAAAGGACTTGACTATGTGTGATCACTTAATGATGAGTGATTTAAATTATACTTTTAGTGAACTTGGTTGTCGTCCTATCTCCTCACTCCTCCATCAGGGAGGAAAACCAATGCAATTATATTTTCTTCCTGTCAGATGTGAATGATCTGAGAAACTGATTCAACTATAGTCTTTGTAAGGATGCTGAACCCAGGGCCAGGCAGGGCATAGTCTGAGAAAAGATTACTGAAAATTAGGATGATATTAAAGTGTCCTACTTCTACATTTTCTAAAGAATTGGAAAGGGCTATGCTCATAGTTTTGTGACAGCCTCTAAATGCACTATCAAAAAATATACTCTTATATGGAAAATGTAAAGAAATGAAGTTAATATCACAATGCCTGGATTTCAATGGAGATCATAAATTTAGACTGGTAAGGAATTTGACAGGGCATCCTTTCATGCTCAGTTAAGAGATCATTTAATTGAACTTCATTTTACTAATGAGGAAAGTGAGACCTAGAGTTACTTGGTTCAAATCAAGGATGATACAAAGTGATCTGTAATATAAACTGAGGTTCTCTCACCCTTGTTTAAACATAATCTCCAAGGGACACTGCCAGAAAAAAGGAGAAAATGTCAGCAGACAACTATGGATTTGTGAAAGATATTATGTTTACTGAGATTTCCCATAAGGACTCTATTCTACCTGGGGCTCATATTTCGAAATACTGGCTATATGTTGTGTACAAATTATACACAACACAAGATCCCATCTAATCTGTAAAGATCTGTGTGCAGAAGACAGGCCAGTGTTTTCCAATCACTTCAACCTCCACCTTCAATGATTGTTTATATCCTGTTTTACCTTCCTATCATTCTCATATGGCTGGCACCAAGGAAGCAATCATAAATTATTAAACTGAAATCATTAACTGACTGTTCACAGCAGAAATTGTACTCTGCTAATTGTGTGCTTAGAGGTAGCACAGAGGGAGACTGTTCCAGAATTCTTCTTTAATTAAAATTACATAGAATTACAAAGCGCCAACTGTGAACAGTAATGAAATTTTGGTTGCACCACTTGGTTCATGTGAAAAACTACATATAGATGTGTGTGTGTGTGTGTGTGTGTGTGTGTGTGTGTGTGTGTGTGTGTACAGCTCTTTGAGGGGACCTGCCTTGTCTTATATGTGATCAAGAAAATCAAAAGAAGAGATGCTAAAATGATGAAGTGTTTTCTGTGTCAATAATTTGGGGGACATTTTTATTCTCTTGGATAATACTGCCTATAGGTGATCAATAATCAATACTGAGCTTCTGGAGGGCCAGGATACTTTTATTTTCATATATATATATATATATATATATATATATATATATATATATATATATATATATATATATATCCATGTGGTTAAAGAGGTGGTTTTGACATCAAGGAGATCCAGCTTTGACTCACATCTCTGATGTACGCCTGTGTGACTAGAAAAATCAGAACAATTCTGAGCCCCATAGGCAGGTCTCAAAGATCATAAACTGCAGAAAATGTGCCAATTTGCATTGATAGAGGAAGTTTCCTCACATGGGTCTCTTGACTTATGTCTAAGAAGGCAGAGATCTCACTCCATTTCAAGTACCTCTATATAATTGGGTCCTAAAGTATTAAAAATGCAGAAAAAAATCTAGCTCTCAGGACTCATTACCATACTATGCTTTAAAGTTGCCCCATTGCAAATGATAGAAGAAAATCATCAAAATAAATTTTTCTTTAGTGGTAACTTTCAGGAGAATTAAATCCTACTTTTACAAGAAGTCAAATAAGGGTCTAGAATTGATGCTGCATTATCTAGGAAGCATATCTGATGTTCGCTTTCAGTTAATAGACCAATAAGTCCTTTGATTATTAATAGTAAGTGTATGTTTGAAAATCACATTTATATTATTATCTAGGATTCTGAGTATAAGCTTATTTCCCCAGAATCCTTTTCATTATGTCAGTGAATTGGAAAACTTGGCATTTAATGATATTATCCATCAATTCCCATATATTGGAAATACTTTTTAAAAAAAGTTTTAGGAGCTATTTCACATTTAATTCAAACCTCCTTACTTTGTTATCATTTTAATGACTTGTGTAATGTCACTGAAAACTGAACTAGGAATCTTGTCTTTGCCAATCAGAAGGTTATTCACAAGTCTCATGAAAGATAAGTAAGAATTTCTTACTTGAGTTGAGACAAGATGATACCAATGATGTCAAGGTAACCTTATGGTATAAACTTGTCATCCATCTCTCACATCTGAAAATCAAGGACAATTCCAAATGATTCTATTTAATGTGCAAATCCAGAAAGGGTTCTTGTATTGCTTCATTTAAAAAATATGAAAACTTCAACGTGTTTGAGGATGAAAGCAAAAACTTAGCTGTTCTGCACCTAGGGCAAATGTTGCAAAGGAGTGGGATGATTGAAGTTTAGTTGGTGTACAAAACACCAGAAGTTTTCTAAATTGTTGAAAGAGAAAGACATACTTTTGGAACAAGGATATAATGCCATCATATGGATAAGAGAAAGAGAGTATAGGGGAAGAAATATTTATTTGATATCTTCTTTGTCCAAATTTTCTGCCTGGGATTCAAGATTGATCATTCAAGTCTCTCTCTGTCTCTCTCTCTCTCTCTGTCTCTGTCTCTGTCTCTCTCTGTCTCTCTCTGTCTCTCTCTCTCTCTCTCTCTCTCTCACTCTCTCTCTGTCTGTCTCCTCTCTCTGTCTCATATATATAAGAAGGCAAAAGTTAATTTCCTAACCTTGCGAAAGTAACTTGAGGACTTTAGGTCTCAGATTTCTCATATGTACAATGAGAATGTTAGACTAATATACCTCTATGGTTGATCCTTTTACCATAAAGTTCTACTATTCCTAACCCATATTTTTAAGATTCAAAAAATTTAAGATATCCATTTTCATGGTTAAATATCCTGAAGCAAAATTAGCTTCCTTTAACAGTTACTAAAATTGTTTTGTTATCTTCTCATAATCCATAAAACATTATGGGGATGCTATAATGAAAAAATATATATTTTAGTGCCTAATACTCTGGATTATCAATTGGGGGAGTATTTATTATCTGGTCAATTAATTATTGGCTCTGTTGTGTTTACATCCAGCATATTAAAATAGTTTTTAAGAGGTTAATAAAAAGACAAATTTCAAATTTGTATAGCTAAGATATTGGAAAGAGTTGAGAGTTTACTTCAATAAAATCGACATGGAATATATGTGGTATTTCAGTGTTTGGGGGAAAAAAAGGAGGAGAGTGATAAAGATTCGAATTCCTCCAGAGGTCCAAAATGAATTTCTGTATTGAGATGTATGTTCAGCTCTATAATAACTGCATAGGAAGAAAATTTCCCAAGGCTTTGGAGCTCTTTCTAGAAACTCTATTGTACAGGGGAATATTTACTTATTTCCTAATGGTGAATAGACTGTGTGATGTCATCTGCAGATGAAATTTCATCTGCCATTAACATCTCTATTAAAATATCCTGTTCATGATTCAATATGGCCAAAACATTTGCTGAATAGCCAAACTCCTAATAAGACTCTCCTTTAAGCTATCTGTTCCTTGGATAGCATAAATTTACCTTGACTCTAATGTTGAACTCCAAGCTTTTCCAGCTGGGGTAGGACCTAACAGAACTTGAAATCTCCCAGCTTGGTTTTTAAGAGAACTAAGAATTCTCCAAATATGATAGAACATTAGAGTAGGACTTCAAATGATGTTTAACTAATAATTAAATTCATTTTAGTTATTTAGTGAGAATTATGAGTAAATAATTTTGATTGTACAATTATTCTGTTAAAGATGGGTCAAAGAGAGTTGAAAGAATTTGACTATCATGAAATATGCACAAACTACATTAAATATATTTTTCTTTGATGATATAAGAGTCATTCCAAGATCTTCTTAGTCCTAACACTTATCTCTACTTTTGCATTTATTCTGAAATTATTGACATATGATATTTTTGTCTCCCTCAATGTATATAAGACCTTTGAGAATAGGGATGATTTATACTTTTTCTATTTGTTTCCAAATTCAGAATCAACTGAAGTTCCTGACACATAGAAGGAGCTTGGTTGATCTTTGTTTATATATATATATATCGATTCTTATGATGTCAGAGTCCTATTTATTACAAATCATTTAAAATTGAAACAATTTTCCCGGGACTCATGATGCATGGTACTTTTTTGAAACGGTATTTTACTTTAATGTCTTTAATCAAATAAATAACTAAGATATATTAGATAAACTTATATTATGCATATTTAAAATATCAGTGGGACTCAGCATAGAGTATTGAATTAGAGTCAGCCACAGAAACAAGAAGTCCTGAGTTCAAGTTCTATATCTCACAAATAATGGCCATTCTAGCCTATGAAAGTCACTTGACTCTTAGGACCTTTGATGACCCTAAGGGTATATGTTTCAGAAAAGGTGTTCATTTTCACTAAGAAAATAACTTTCCTTATTGGGAGTTTTTATATGAATTAAATCATTAATGTAGTCCTTGGCAAAAATTATGGACACTGGCTAGATTCTATAACTAAAGAGGTAAAAATCCCAGTGTCTTCTGTCCAGCTCAACCACACAGAAGGTATTGTGTTCACATCTGGGTAGCACATCATGAGAAGAGCATTGATATCCTGGAGAGAACAATCACAAAATCATACCCTAGAAGTATCAATTTAAGGATCAGGAGGTATTTAGCCTAGGGAGAAAAAAAAGCCTAAAGGGAAATATAAGCACTATCCTCAAGTGTCTGAAGGGTTATCCTGTGGAAGAAGAAAATTAGATTCATTCTTCTTGGTCTCAGAGGATAGAACTAAGAGTGATGGGTAGGAAGTGTAAGGAGGTAGATTTAAACTTGTCTTAAGGAAGAACTTCTTAATAAAATTGTCAAAATGTGGAATATCTGCATCGTGAAATAATGTGTCCTTTTATTCCAAGTTTAGGCTCAAAGAGAAAAATAAATGGATAGGATTATTAGAGGATTCTGTATATTATCAGTTAGGATTAGATGGCTACTAAGGTGACTTCCATTTTTGACATTCTATAGCTAATGAAATGTATTTTCTTTGCTTGAAAAACCTATTATCTTTGTAGGAGTTTAAAGATGTAATAACCTGAAATTATGATTTTAGCTACACTAAAAAAATTCAGATTGGTCCTGGTTTCCCTACTTGGAGGTTATTATTAGACTATAAAATGCACTTGTCCCCTTGGGTGTTTTAAAGCAAAAAAGAAAAAAAAATGACTCACTCATGATTGGGCTGGAGGTGGAAGTGTGGGTGTAAGCTCTGTCTGATTACTGCCACTTGTTTGGAGCAATACTCAGAATGACACAAATAGCAGTTATAAGAGAAGCAAACTACTTGACAATAAACCATCCAGTTCATTAAAGACAGCAACTGACAGACAGCTGTCAATTTTGAAAGCAGCCTCTGGCTCAAGGTCTTAAAGAGGTAGAGAGTGTTAACTGGACATGGGTAATGGAGAAGGTGATTGGGTGGGGGTGGAAATAAATGGGTGTACAGTTGTCTAAGGAATTTTTTAGTAGTCTCCCAAGGAGGATAGTTCAACTGAGAGGTGACTGAAAAAAAGTATGGGTGCTTGATGAAGGGGACCAACTGTTGAAAAGTGAATTACAAAGACCTGGGATTTGAGTACTATGTCTGATACTATCTATGCACATGTGGTCAAGTCATTTGTGCTCTCTGGACTTAAATGACCTCATTTGTAAAATGACCTCATTTAATTTCTTCCACAGGGTTAATAGAAGACTCAAATGAGAGAGTGAGCCATAAGTATGTGTGTATACGTTTATGTGTATGTGAATATGGGTCATTATCATTTATACCTCTTTGGCTATGGGATATTGACTGAATTTTGGCTTGAATTAAAAGTAAACGTAGCTTTAATTCCAAAAATAGTAGCTCCATATTCATTGAGAGAAGAAACATAATGAAAAGTAATTGAATTTTTATATAGTTTTTTTTAAGAGGGTGGGTTTATAGGTTCATAAAATTAGATTTGGAAGGAACCTTAGAGATTCATCCAGCCCAAATTCTGTCATAGAGATGAAGAATCCGAAGGAGTCCCATAAGTCTATAATGACTTGCTAAGGTGATATAGGTGGTAAAAGGCATTGAGAAGAATGTAATCCATTCCTGGCTTCTGATTACAAATCCAACATTTTTTCCCCTGAACTATGCTACTTTTCAAATTCCTCAGTGGTTTTCCATTATTAGAAAAAATCAATGCCCTTAATTGAAAGTAGTTTTGACATTCCATTTTTTAAAAGTGTTTTTAAAATATTTTTGGCTCAGTAATTCCTATGATTTCTTCACAACCTATCCTGGATAAGTTAACATCCGCCAGTTTACATGAGTATATCAAGTCTATTTAATGACTATTTTAAAATATAAAATGTATAGTAAAATAAACCTATGAGATACAGTAGATCTTTCCTTCAGGAATGGTCAGTTTAATTTATAAATTAAATTTTTGTAAATAACTGTCTCCTCTGGTTTTATTTAAGAAAATAAAAAAGATAATCAAAAATATGTTTTAAAATATGAAAGTTATTATTATCATTGTTATTATTAATAGTTGAATTTAAGTATTGCATTATAAATACTATCTCATTTGATCCTCCTAAAACTTTGGGAAGTACATGCTATTATTATTCCCATTTTACAGATGAGAAAAAAGAGGCAGACAGGAGTTGTATGTCTTGCCCAGAGTCACAGAGAAGTATACAAAGCTGAATTCCAACAGATCTTTCTGACTCTAAGTTCCTTACTCCATCTACTATTCCACTTGGATGGAAAATAAGTGATGTGTTTGAGTGGAATATTTAGAAAATGCATAACTAAATTTCTTAAACACTGATATAAGTATTTGTTTGGTCATTTCAGTTTTGTCCAATTCTATGTTACCATTTTGGGGTTTTCTTGGCAAAGGTACTGGAGTGGATTGCCATTTCCTTCTCTAGCCCATTTTACAGATGAGGAAAATGAAGGCAAACTGGGTTAAGTGTTCTGCCTCTGGTCACATAGCTTGTGTCTCAGGCTAGATTTAGACTCACAAAGATGATTCTTCCTGACTTCAGACCCTGTATTCTATCCACTGCACCATCTAGCGGTCCTTACAATGACTGGCATTTATTAAATCTTATCTCCTAAAGAATATGATGGGTCATGTTGCTTTGGAAGAACACTAGACTTGGAATCAGGGTGCCTGGGTTCAAACCCCATCTCTCCCATATTGACCTTGCTTGACTTAGGAGAGTACTCTGGATCTCAGTTTCTGCATAAATGAAGAACTGGATGATACCTAAGATTTCTTTCTCTATGATATTCTGATGCTGAAAATAACAGATATCCTCCTGAAATTCCTTGTTTTCCATATTCTTCTCTGAACATTCTGGCACATTTTAGGCAGATTAACAACAACAACAACATGATTTCTATGCTAAACTGATAACAAATATTCTGATCATCTATCAAAGGACTCAGAAAAATTCGCAAATTTTATTATTTAATTGAAGGCTCTGTAAAAATATTTCTTATAGCACATTCAGATGATAAAATTAGACAGACTTTATGTTTCTGTTTAAAAATTTCATGGACCATTTGTTGTTTAATCTTTACTAATATATGACCAAATTCTATGAAAATTATGTTCTGAAAATGCCATTTACCTTCAAAATTGTACTTTATATTTCATAGAAATGGCATTTAAATTCTCCCAAATCTGACCATCCCCACAAATTGAGCTATCTAATTAAAACAGAGCTGAAAATATATACTATAATGAACTGGAAATCAGAACTGTATGACTGGAAAAGAACTTGGAGGCTTCTGATCCATGCCAACCTTGGCTCATTTTATAGAGGTTTAGTTCACTTTTGTTTTAGTTCAGTTTTCAGAGGTAAGAGAAGAAACTGACTTGACAAAGGTCACATAAATGATAATTGACAGAGGTAGAATTTGAACCCAAATCGTCTGATTCCAGTAACAGTTCACTTTACCGTGTATGACATCAATTTTTACTCCAGTTTTCATATCAATCTTTATCTTTATATGACTATTTAATGTAACTAGGAGTAATCCTTGCACTGTAATGGTCTAACTAATGGTAAATAGTTAATTTAGGTAAGGGAGAGTCAATATGTCAGAATGAATAATTAGATAATTTTTTGAACCTGGAAGATCTGGGCTTAGATCTTGTCCTGGACAATCACACTAGCTGTGAAGTCAGGAGTAAGTGACTCAACCTCTTGCTACCACAGGCAAAATGGTAGAGAGGCTAAAGTACCATTCTAGAGTCAGGAGGACTTGAGTACAAATCTGACCTCAGACTAAGTGTCTAATTCTAGCAAGTGGGCTAATTTGCCTCAGTTTCCTTTTCTATAAAATAAGCTGGAGAAATGATAAACCATTCTATATCTCTGCCATGAAAACTCTAAATGGGGTTATGCAGAGCTGGAAAAAAACTAAAAATGATTTACAACAATAGCCATAGGCAAATGCTAAGACTCTCAATGTAGGTGATAGAATGGAATTTTCCCACTGGGACTTTCCCACTGAAGAATTTCTCAGTGAAAGAATTATTTGCCCAAGGATCACAATTCCATTGTCTGAGTTTAATTTCTCCACAGCTTCAAATAATCATCCATTGATAATTCACATATATTTTATATGATTAGTACCCAAGAAAACATTGAATTGGAAGTCTTATTTATTATATACTTTTCAGTCATTTTCCAGTCATTTCTGACTCTCTTCATGGCCTCATTCAGGGGTTTTCTTGGCAAAAGAACTGGAGTGGTGTGCCATTTTTCTTTTCTAGCACACTTTGCATATGAAGAAATTGAGGCAAATTGGGTTAAGTGACTTATCCAGGATCACCCAGCTAGTAAGTGTTTGAGGCCAGATTTGAACTCAAGAAGAAGAATCTTCCTAACTCCAGGAACTCTAACAACTGTGCCTTGTACACTACTGGCTTGAACATATCAATGACAACATTTTTTATTAAAATGCTTCCTGTATGTCATCCACTGTATCAAAAAGCAAGGGATACAAAGGCAATAAAAGTCTGCTTTTCTAAATGAGCAACTTGGGATGAAAAAAATCCCCTAGCATTTAATGATTTGTGTGTATGTGCTTTTGGAAAGGAGCATTAGAAATCTTGTCAACTGATAATAACTAGCAATGAAATGAGAAATTTTGGCGGAGTCTACCTATCACTTAAGATATTTACAAAGAGTATGTTAAGTCCCGTGTCTGTGTGAAGGAATCAGAATTATGAGAGAGGCTAATTCATCAAGCTTTTCTTTTGCTTGTGTGTGGAACGTATAAAAATCAAAAAAGTTTTCTTTTCCAATGATTCACTGGCATTTGGGAAATCAACCTGCTTTTGTCTTCTTCACAAACCCCTTTCCGACAGAGGCTGTGAATGCTCTCCTTCGTAAGTAATATGTGTTCCATAGCCATCGGATCGGAAGCTCATTATATGAGAGATCTCGAGCTGGAAGAGATTTCAGACTTGGACATCTAGTCCAAATCCCTCATTGTATAGATGAGGAATCTGAGGATCAGAGCAGTCATATTGTTACAAGCAGAACGGTCATTGCAATGGATGTCATGATTTCTTTCCTAAATCCCAGGCACTTTAACCTTTGAAGGTAATGTGCCAGAAAATCAGGGAGTGTATTTTTATTTTCCATTACATTAATTGAAGCCTTGTTTAAGAAACACTTTATTGCAGCTATCAGTTAATTTTTTTCCCTTTCACATCATATGGGTATGGGATTTGTAAAATTAAATGAATAACAGCTATCAAAATCAACTTATTTCTGGATTTGGCAAAATACATAGGTTAGCAAACATGCAAAATGGGGTACAGAGAGACCTTAAAAAGAGTAGGGGGTTAGTTTGAATTCTATGGACAAAATTCAGTCAAAAGGGAGGATGAAACATGTCAAAATTTATTTTCAAGAAAACAACCCCCCAAAAATCCCTCCTCTTTAAACATTTTAATGGTTGGTACCAAAATGCAGAACTTAATAACAGTTTTTTTAAAAAATAAAAAATATGTTTATATATATATATATCACAACAAGCAAGAAGACAAAACACATCAAAAACGGGGATGAAAAAGAACTCTTCAAAAAGGACAAGAAGTCAAAAAAAGAGGAAGA
This sequence comes from Monodelphis domestica, assembly GCF_027887165.1. Lineage (NCBI taxonomy): Eukaryota > Metazoa > Chordata > Mammalia > Didelphimorphia > Didelphidae > Monodelphis > Monodelphis domestica. The sequence goes on along the minus strand of NC_077234.1, from coordinate 36,064,511 downwards.
GGGTGGAAAAATAGACTGGGGGCCTCATCATGCAAATCAGATCTGGCGGCAAAAAAAAAATACCTTCATCTTCAGCTCCGTCATTATCCCCTAAATCATCTGTCTGTTTCTTTGTAAGGGGACCTAGGATTGAGAATGGAGAAAAATGGAGGAAAAAAGATAATTCAAGAATATACAAGACTGAATGGGAGGGGCAATACTATTTTTAAATACTAAAACTACCAAGGGTGATTCCAAAAAACAAAAACAAAGACAAAACCCCAATAACAGCAACCAAAAAACTTAGGGAATTAATTAGCTTAGATAATCAATTTCTGTTTAAAGAAAAAAAAGTACCCACAATCCCCAGAATATCTAAAGTATTATCAATAGTGTTTGTTTAGTGTTTTTCTCTTTTCCCTAAAACAAAAAACATATCAGGGAATGGAGATCAAGTTACAAGCAAAAGAATATGTTTTCTAAAAGAATACCCACCACATTTAAAAATAGAAAACAGTTTTATTAGCTGCCATCTTAATTTACTCAGCAATCTCATTGAATTTAAATTGGTGAAAACAATAAACAAAATAAGTCAATATAATTTTTAAGAAAAAATTGCAAAATCATAGTAGCAGGTCCTAAAATAATTTGACATCTTTTTTTCTTTTGGTAATATCATTTGCATTTAGAGTTCTAACAGTTTTTTTTTAAATATAAAACCCATTTTTTCTAAGACTTTTCAATTAAAAAAAAACTTTCCCACATGTTCTCCTTTAAATGAAACTGTTGATTCAGGATTTTTGCAACCTCTGGCTACCCTTGACAGGTTTATTAGCAAAAGAAGGCTTATGCTTAAGCAAGGCAAAAAGGTAGAGTCAATGGAAGTCAGAGTTTCTCTCTCAATGGGCCTGCTGAGGCAGGGCTAATGTCTACTAATCAATTTAGTGACATAATGGAATTAAGCCTTAATACGATTTCATGGCCAGAATAGTTAGTTATAATAGGATCATGTTTTAGGAGAATAGTTCCATTAATAACAGTGGGAATGTTTCCTACATGTTTTATTACATCGAACAATAATAATAATAATAATGATAATAATTTGCTGGTCTCGAGCAGAATAGGAAAAAGGAAGTCAAAGGCCATGAGAAGAATAACTATAGTAGTTTTTTTTAAACATCCTTCGAACACAAAGAAGCCGTTGGAACCCCATCTTCTCTTTCTGTTTCCATAGACGTTGTGTTTAAATGACAGTCAGTAATACACATGCAAAAGGAAACCATTACAAGCACAAGACTCTCCATTTCCAAAGGCAGCCAACCACAAAGACATAAGCAAGAATTTTGCCATGCATAAAATAACAATCATAAGAAAAAGAAGTGGGGCAGGGGTGGTGGAGAAAAGAAACAATGAAAGATGTGTCAGTATATGCGATGCACATAGACAAGAAGCAGGCATTAACTCAGCACGCTCAATAGAGAAGATCAATTCAACATTTTGGCTTGAAGTTTCTAGTCATTCCTGCTGATATTGTACATGTGTGTAACTCAGGGCTAAAGCTGGAAACTCCATTCTTAAAGAAAATCTACATTGCTGGAAACTGAAGGGGGAAAAACAATGAGCACATAATATATTTGCTATTACATAGATTTGACAGAAATTTTTCAATAGCTCAGAAATCTATTCAAAGATATTAGTTGGAAGCAAAGACACATTACTTAAGTGTAAATAGATTAAAATAATTCTATAATGTCATCTGTTGGGAGGGTTTGAAAGTCCTTCCAATTCTTCTCTACTGGAATTATCACTACTCATCATACATCCAATGAGAGAATTTTATTATTTCATCTGAAAGGGATCATGCCCATTCACTGGAATTATCTAGGAAAAAAGTGACCCTCTATCCAGTGAAACTTCATGTCATTTTCTTGTCTTGTTCTATCATCATTTCTTTTTTATCCCAAATGCTTCAAAAGACTTAGAACAGAGTAAAGTTGACACATACAGTTCAAGGATTCTTGATTTTTCCACATTAGAAATTTCCATTTTCTATAATGAGTAAATATCACTGTAATTTACTTCTCTATATTACAATCCTACACAAGTACAAAGACTTTCTTTGTGATTGTTTTATAACATTTCTGGAGTACAACTTTGGCATCATGGAAAAGACTGCTTTATTTTCTAGATACTGAGGGAATCTGTGCTCAATCTCTGTTTCAGAGTTACATCTGGAAGATAACTCTAGTTTTAAAGGACATTCATAAATATGAGAAATCTTGAAAACTTTATTTTCATTGCTTGCAATTCTCTGTCAACGTGTTTGTTCATATTCTTTGACCATTTATCCATTAAGGAACATTTTTTATGCTCTGAATATCCTGTGGGTTCCTTACATATTTTGGTAATCAGACTCTTTGAGATATTTGGTGCAAAAACAGTATTTGATTTTTTTTCCCAACTGACCACTTGCCTTCTTCTCCTATTTGTGTTGATTCATAATATACAGAAGCTTTTCAGTTTCATATAGTCAAAAATATTTAGCTTATGTTTTGTGATTTCCTCTTTCCCTTGTTTGGTTAAGAAGAGCCATAATTGGGAAAAAAAAAGCTAACCTGATTTTCTTTTCTTTTCTTCTCTTTCCTTTTCTATGGCATGATCTCTTAATCATCATGTCATAAATCCATTTTCATATATTGCAGGATATGGTACATGATGTGGTGGTAAGTCTAATATCCACCAAACTGCTTTCCAGTATAAACCTTTTCTTTTAGCATCTTTCTTTCATAAATGCTACTTAGAGCATTGAAAGTACTCGAAATATAGAGCCTCAAATACCAATTCGTTGTCTAATTCCTGCATCCTTATAATATGAATAATATTGCCTGATGATCTGACTCTTTACTTGTTAATGAAATGCATGCTGCAAATCATTTCTGACTAGGAGTTATTATATTTATTATTTCAAGTAAATTCTTCAGAAAAAAAAACCAAAAATATCATGCAGACTAACTATATAAAGAAACAATAACATTTTCCACCTCAAGGTAGTGCTGCAGGATTATCACTTCATTTCTATTTGCTGTCACATACAAAAAGGGCCAGGTCTTGAGTTCAAGTCATCCCTTCCATGTTGGGCATGGCTCTTGACCTAATGGGCATTGGGGAAAGAAGAGTCTTGTTTAATTTTCATCCTACAGCATCCAAGATGGATGATCATATGATTGTCTTCCTTGGAAAATGTTGAAGCAACCATAGGGATTCAACTCATTGTGATTTGGGAATAAGGACTCATTAGGAACCCTCTATATATTAATAGAAACATTGGTTTTGATGAGTTAAGAAATGTTGGAGCAGTGAAATCAGCACTGCAACATGTTCCTCTACCCATACTCCACACATAATTCAAGACCTCTCTAGCTCTGTTTATGTACCATAAGAAGACCTATTTTCCCATGGGAAGATATGATGGCAGAACCAATTACCTTAAATTAACCCAACCACTGCATCCTCTTTCCAAGTAAGGGCAAGAAAAAATACCTTATATCTGCTGGCAAAATAGAATAATTCTGAGTACAGCTGTTACTTCTAGAACCCAAATTCCCTAGGTCATCATCACAACTAATCATTCCAAAGGTTTACTTTCCACTTATCTATATTATCCATATCCACTTATCCATTAAGGAAAAGGTTTTGGTCTCATGTATTTATGTAAATTCTCTATATACCTTGGATATTGGATTTTTATTAGATATATTGAATGCAATGATTTTATTCCAAGTCCCTTCTTATCCTTGTTGTATTGATTCTGTTCATGTCAATTATATATAGAGAGAAGCATATGTATATGCAGACATTCATATAATTATATATTTATGTTTTTGGAAATAAGAAGCCACATACCCTTATCCCAAAACTGTTAGGAAAATTATCTGAAGACTATATATTAATTTATAAATTATTGATTAGATAGTAAAAGTTGGAGTTGGAGATAGAGGTAGAGTCACTTGACTGTGCCTACCTAATCTGAGTTTACCACTCATGTCTCCATTTGCTAGTCACCAGGAAAAGTCAAAAGGGTCACACGGTACTCCCTAGACAAAGCCTTCCATGTCTCCAGACTAGGCTCTAAGAGCCAAAAAGTCCTGGAGCTAACTCAGTTCTCTCTCTTATAATAATAGTAACTTCACTCTTTCTGGGTTCTTTCAGTTGGACAGACTTGACTTCCATCCAGGTCAGTCTTATGGATGCCAGGAGTCACAGAAGACTAGAGGGAAGCATCTTCCAAGATGCCACAAGCCCTCTGACCAGTCCTCCCATTGGAGATATGGGTGCTTAATCAAAGGCTGGGGCTCCTTAAAACTTTCCCTTTTTTAAAGGAAAGATCTTATATTAAATTCACACAAAACTAAGTTTGGAAACTGGGAAAAGACATTCATTCAATGTAGATAAGTCTTCATTGTACTTAAATTCTATTAAACATTTTGAAAAGCATTGATTAAGTGACTCCTGGTGTGTCAGACACTGTGTTAGGTGCCAGGTATATGGTGCCAAAAGTGAAACCATCCCTTTAGACTTTGGGAAACTAGGCTTGAATTTCCTTATTCCATGTAAGAGACATGTAGATCACAGATATGAGTAATATTAAAAAAGCAAACTCTAAGATTCTATTCTATTCTTTTTGTTTCCATTTTCAAAATGCCTCCACCCTTCCTTCCCCCCCCCCATTGGTTCAACAGCAACTCCAACCCTTCCTGCTTTTCAACTAAAAGCACTGTTCACTATGCAATGACCCAAGACATTTCTGAGGGACTTTTGAGAAAGATGCTATCCACATCCAGAGAAAGAACTGTGGGAGTGGAAACATAGAAGAAAAACAACTTCTTGATCACATGTGTCAATGGGGATATGATTGGGAAATATAGACTCTAAACGATCATGCTAGTGCAAATATCAATAATATGGAAATGGGTCTTGATCAATGACACATGTAAAACCCAGTGGAATTGTGCGTTGGCTACAGGAGAGGGGTGGAAGGAGGGGAAAGAAAGAACATGAATGATGTAACTATGGAAACATTTTCTTAATTAATCAATAAAATAAAATAATAAATAAATACATAGCACTGTTCAGTGCTTCAGTCTTGTCTGCTGACTTCTCAGAGAGTATCATATACCTCAGAATGTACAGACTCTTCTTTCCTGGAAAATCATTAACATAAGTGACTCTGAGATTATTTGGTGGAAAGAAGTGGCAAAAGGAGAAGCAGAGGACCAGGAGAAATGAAAAAGACGCATGGCTGAAATATGTGAGAAACGAGGTCAAAGATGGAATCAGGAGTTTTCCAATGATAACTCTCATTCATAAAATTAATAGAACTTATCCTGGCATGAGAGGAGTGGGATGTTGATGCTAGATGAAAAAAGATGCTGATTTGTGGAACTAATACAACTGCATTTTTTCTCTAGAGACTTTTACATCGCTATAATAGAAATTCATCGTCAATATTGCAATGTCTGGCACAGAGCAGGTGTCTAATAAATAACTGTTGATAAATCAATTGCTTTTACAAATAAGGTTCATCACCAGAATGTTTTTAATTATTGAAAGGGTCATAAATACAATAAAAATATTCCCTTTCTTTCTCTTCCCCCATATTTCTACATATCTTTTGTGCTGGTTATCAGCATGAGGGATCAGGGAGGAAAGACAATAGAATTTTATTAGTGATCCCAGAATCCTTTATTTGAGAAATACTATTCTACACAAAGTTTAGAAAATTACCCTTCACATAGAACTAATAAACTACTAAATAACCAAAACTCTTCTACAGGATCTTCACACTCATCTTCAACTTCCAATGAGACATTTTCAATACTGGTAATTTAAGTGGATATCTGAAACTTCTCAAAATCCACAGCTGATGTGACTTCCAAAAACTTAGGGAAGAAAGGGTTTGTTCTCTGTGTAGACTCTCTGGAATCCTAAGTTCCCAAAAGGGCACCCTCATTATTCTTATTAGCTATCCCATGGCAGTTATATTTCTTCTTTGTTCCAGACAACCAAGAGTCACCATATTGGAAAAGCAGGAGGTACAAATATTCACGTAAAGGAAAGTCCAAAGTATAAGCACTATTTTCAATCAAATCCAAAATACTTCCTTTTACATTAGCATAATCACAACTCACAGCCCTCCCTATTTTAAGAGAGACTGACTAGTATACACAGGACACTCAAGGCAATCTTCCATTTCCTAATTTGGCTATAGTATATATTTACACATAAATATACATGTATGTACACATATAAGTTTACAAGTATATGTACATGTGTATATATATATGTGTTTATATATTTTGAATATATGTGTATATATATGTATATATGTTCTTAAAGGAGGAATAATGAAGATATCAGCATTCCTCTGTACTTAGCTGGAGAATAATTATGTCCTCTGAAATAATTACTATCTACCCATATTAGCATGGCTTTTTATCATTGCCTTTGATGAAAGGCTAATATAGTTTTGCTCTCAAATACATTATAACTGATTATAAATCCCTTCATTATGGGCTCAATTCTGCCCAAATTATCCTTACTTTGTGTCATACATATCTGCAAAAGGCAAGGAGGTTGGGGGTATTATTAGTGCCTGACTAGGGAAGCTGGTCATGAGAAATGTGTCCTTTTCCCTGGAATGAGTCTTTGAAACGCTCAGGATTACTGAGGGCTTCAGGCTCCAAAGAGTTATAATGTTGTGGATGGAAAGCCTCCATTAATGATCTTTCAATCCCTTTTCCCCACACCCCTCACTTACCCCTGCGGCCACTGAGGTACATGGTTCTGGACTTTATGGAATCCCTAAGCCAATTTCCACAGAATTGGCAAATTTAAAGGGTATTACTGTAGCTAGTTGGAAGCAATTGGATGAGGGCTAAATATTTTTTTCGGGGATTTGCCGTGTTACTGGAACTGAATTAAGATTTTCAAACTGGGAACATGATTGGAGAAAGTCTGGTTCCAGGTTTTGAGTAACACGTAGCATGACGTTAGGGCATGATAAGTTTTAGACAAGAACAATAATGCAATGATTGTATTTTAGCTCCCTCTTTCCCTCATCCTGCCACTTGGAGTGACATTAAAATACATTGACTTTATGGAATTAGCCTCTACAGATGCAAAGCCTAAAGGCGCCCTGGCTCATTACCAAGCCATTGAATTTTACTTATTTGAAATCTGTTGATATCTCTATTTCCTGTCACCAAAATATGTGTCCCTTGAGGATACAAATATGATTGAAAGTAAAAGGTCTGCAATAATCCATATTCATTCTATATTATTGAATTTATACTACTTAAAACCTTCCTAAGAGTGAAAATCACTAGTTATACAAATGGAAATGAAGAAATTAGTGTTATAAAAAGTCATCAACTTCCCATTTCTACTGGAGTTGATTATAATTCTTTTTTTTTTTACAAGTGGTAGAAAGATTTAATTAACATGCATGGTGCTCAAATCAAAGTAAAATGCAATCCTTTAAAATGGAACATAAGAAGTAAACCTTGAGATGATTGGATACGGTTAAGACGAATCACAAAAAACTTTGTGATAATTTACAATATGGTTAGAAAACTTTTGAAATGGTTCTTTTCTTTGGATGTGGATATGGAGAGGCTATGGAATGCCTAAGTTTATATGTTGGATAATAAGGGAAAAAAAACAGAATCATGCATCCATAGTGCATAGATGCATCTGAACTTTTGTTTGCAGAAAGCATCGATGAATTTCTTAAGTGTTTTCCATGGGCAAGGGCAGCTAGCTGGTACAATGGATAGAGTGCTGGACCTGGAATCAGGAAAATACTTTTTCCCACTTTCAAATCTGGCCTCAGATTCTTACTTTCTTATAGGTGAGGGGAGAGAGAGAGAGAGAGAGAGAGAGAGAGAGAGAGAGAGAGAGAGAGAGAGAGAGAGAGATTTAAGGACAAGGGGCATAGAGTGCAAGGGCATGGAAATTGAAGATCGACTATATTGTGGAAGGACCATCAGTTGGCCGGTATGACTGGATCAGCATGGAGGGAAATAGAATGTAAAAAAGATAGAAAGGGGCCAAGATTAAGGAGAGATTTAAATGCCCAATAAAGGACTCTTTCTGTGTTCCTAGAGGTAGTAGGGAGTCTTTGGAGCCTATTGAGAAGGCGAATAGCATCTTCTGACCTGAGATTTAGGAAAATCACAATGTACCAATTATAGGATCTGAACTTAACATATTTATTTGACCTCTTTTTCTGTTTACCTCATATATATTTAAATCCATGTAAGCTGTCTCCTCCAACAGAATTTAAGTGCTTTAAAGACAGATATTTTCTTTGTTTGGAAATACTCCATACCTAGCCCAGAGCCTGGAACACAGTATATACTTAATAAATGTTGATTGACTGATTCAGATAGTTATAAGACTGACAATAAACAGTCACAATGTGTAAGTGGATAAGTACTTTTAGAGAAGAGGAAGGAGAAAGGTTTTTTCTCACAGAGGAAGAACATTTTGCATAAAAATAAAATATTTTATCCCTTTATATAACTTTGCTACATGCAATACTGTATATAAAAACAAAAGATCTCTATTGAAGTGATAGACCATGTGTAACACTGACCCCTCCATTACTTAGTCTAGTCCTTCATTGGTGGATAACTGACTTCTGCAAATTCATGAAAAGAAATTAAGTGGAGAGTCTGAATTTATGAAATATGCACTTATGGGTGGAGAATCTGTCAATCAGCTAATTGCAAGAGAATGATGGAAAGTGGGCTTTATAATAGCTGGATATAGAGGATGCCAAATGGGGGGCATGGACAAAGGAATAATTGGATGACAAATTTAGAGTTAGTAAGAATCTTACAGATCATCATCTTATCCAATCTCATTCTATCGAGGAAGAAGCCAAGATCCAAAGATGGGAAATCATTTGCCCAGACTAATTATTGGAGATGGAAATTAAACCCAAGTCTTGCAGATTCCAAGTCCAGAACTTTAGTGATAAGACCAAACTAACACTCCTTTTATTTAGAAATCAGATATTCAATCCATCCCGTCCAGTTGAAATATGAGGTATCAATTATACTTGTCTGTTTCTTATTTGGGAATAGAAATCAATACTAGAGAATGGGATAGAACAGGATAGGGTCATTCGCTAGAAGTAAAAGGAGGACACAATGTACATCCTTTTATCGCTAATTTGTTAGTATCACTTTTTCCCCCTCTGTGGCGTGCACAAATGAATTCTCTGTCAAGCAACTTTAATGCATCATTTTCCCATCCCAACAGTCCAAACAGCCAGCCAGAAAAGATATATACACACACAAACACTGATTGATCTTTAGTTTATTCCCAGAGGGATATTCCCTGGGAATGGAAAGTTCAGATTGTCCATTGTTTTCTTTAACTTCCTAAGTATGAGCATGAGATCTTTGTCTTGGCACGGGTGATCTTTCTCCTGGAGATAGCACCTCTCCAGCAGTTATATTGGGAATTTATAAAGTGGCTTCCCAAGAGAAGTTGTTAGGAGGTTGACATAACATTGAAATTTTATCCCACTCTACTTCATGGAAACTTACCCCAAGAAATCAATCTATTCTCTCCTAGCCACCTTCTTGTGCCATCTCATCATTGCCTGTGAAGGACAGGTCAGCTGAGGATCAGTTTTCACAGACATTACAAGGCAAGTAAAAGTTTGGTGGCAGACTAGATCTCTCCCATTCAAGGTTTAGCCTTTGTTCCAAAGAGGTATTGTTTTGTTGTTGTTGTTGTTGTTGTTGTTGTTTTCAGGTTAGCTTATTTACAAAGTGACTGACACCAAAAAAATCAAGAGATCCTCAAAATGTTTTTATTTTAACAAATGAGAGTGGGGGAAGGAGTATGTTTGGAGATTGATTTTAAGAAAAATATATGTCAGATTGTTTTTCCAAAACTGATTTCATTAGTTTACAGAACCCCAGGAAAGAAATCTTCATCTATTTGTATTGCTTCTCACTCATGAGAATGTAAACTCTTTGTAGCCAGAAGCCATGGGTTTTGGTTTTCATTATACCTTTTTATATCTTTATATCTCTGGGGTTTATATGCATGCCTTAATAGGTGACTACATAGTATGTACTCAATAAATGATCATTTATTATGATGGCATTCTACAGCGTTAAGACTTGCCTTGACCACTAAGTGTATCTTTGACATACTGATGAAACAATCAACTTTTAGTTTAATTAAATTCCTAAAGGCAACACAGTCCACTCTTTTAGAAGTATATACATTTTCATAGAAGAATATAGATATGTCTATAATTCTATATCTATTTTAATATAATTATATATAATAAATACAATAATATTTATATATTAATAATATATAATAAATATAATAAAATAATATTATAATAATATGAACATATTTACATATTGAAGTATATATTGAATTGAATATATATAGAATATATATTTATAAATATAGACACATAGTTATACGTACATTGCTATAGTTATTAGATGTAGGGTATTAGATAGGGTCTGTCAAAATTATCTGTGTGATAACAGAAGAGTCCAGATTTGCATTAGCCTCAGTTTACCCATCTTTAAATCATTAGATTAGACAAGATGGTCTCCGAGGTCCCTTCTCTGTGATTCTAACTTGATCTGTTATGACCATGTAAACATACTAATCTCTTGGGCATTTCATCCATTATCAAGTAAAACCTACTCATAGGAGACTGCATAGTAAATTTCTTTTCAAATTTGTATCTTCAGTATCTCTTAGATCAATTTTATAGTATTAAATGAGATGATATTTGTAAGGCACAGTGTCTGGCACATAGCAGAACTCTAATAAATGTCCATTTCCTTCTTCCTTAACTGGTCTCTGTAATTTCCATCCATGCACACTTTTTCATCCACACTGTTTTCCCCTATATGAGACAGGACTAAGGTGACAGAAAATGGGAGTTGAGATCCTGACATCGTAATCATGACCTTGACTTAATCACATCAACCCAGAGAGCTTGAAGTTCCTCAATGAAAAACAATAACAACAACAAAATCTGGGTGATTTGACTAGTTAATCTCTAAGGGTGCTGAGAAGTGTCGACATTCTCAAATAGGGTGAAAATGGGGGGGATAAAACTTTTCTTGTTCAGTCATTTTTCAGTTGTATCTCACTCTTCCTGACTGCATGTGGGGCTTTTTGGGGGGTAGATATTGGAATGGTTTTTCATTTTCTTCTCCAGTTCATTTGATAGATGAGTAATCTGAGGCAAGCAAGGTGAAATGAGTTGCCCAGGACCACACAGCCAGTAAGTGCCAGAGGTTAAATTTGAACTCTGGGAGCTCAATCTTCCTGATTCCAACCTTGATACTCTATCTAACTGTACAACCTAGCTAATATCTATATAGTGTTTTTAAAAGTATTTTTTTCATTCTATCCCTCTAATTGCTTATCATCTATCTCTCTGTCCATCTAAAATCCATCCATTCATCTATCCATTCACCTACCCCTAACTCTATCATCTCTTTCTCCTTTTCCCTCTTTCCCTCCATCTGCACCCTATAACTATAGCAATGTACATATAACTATGTGTCTATATTTATAAATATATATTCTACATATATTCAATTCAATATATACTTCAATATGTAAATATGTTTATATTATTATAATATTGTTTTATTATATTTATATATATTATTAAAATATATATAAATATTATATTTATTTTATATATAAAATTATATTAAAATAGATATAGAATTATAGACATATCTATATTCTTCTATGAAAATGTATATGTTTGTATACAATGTTGACATCCTTTCCCCAAGTGGTCATGTTTCTAGGTAGTCTAACAGCAAAATAACTAAATTTATTGTTTTCTTTGAACCCCAAAAGATGAGTTTCCCTGACTCCAGGTCCAGTACTCTCTCCATGGTGCCACCTAACTGCCTATCAGCTGCTAGTTTTTCTATTTAAGGACTTCTAAGTCCTGAATCCCACTCACCTTCCAAGCCTTATTTCAAAGGGCTTCTTTTTGTGAACTCTCCATTCCATACTACTCGGCATTCTCTGATCTTGACCTGCCATCTGCTCCCTGTGAGAATTGAGCCCTTTTGCCAGATCTCTGTTTCTCATAATCCTTTTCCTCTTCATCTCACTTCCGACAGTGAAGAGTATTTTTTCTCCCTTTCATTTTCCTAATTCTTTGGGTAAATGAAGGCAGGGACTATTTTTATTTCTATCTTTGTATACCCAGGACGCAGCAAGGGACTTGGCACAGAGTAGGCATTTAATGAATGGTTTTTGGATTCAGTGCTTGAGCTGTAGTGCCTAATCACAAAGACACTGTAGAAGAAGCCAATGGTAAAGTCAATGAAAATTATCATATAAAGTTTTTAATAGGAAAGGAAATAATATTTAAACATGATGAGGGCTAATCATAAATAGATAGTTCTGCTGTCGTGTGATGTATGTGTTCCCCAAAACAGCAAGCATGTTAATTGCACAATCATGCAGTTAAAGACCACATAGCTAATGAGGAAAGTGGGTTTAGAGGTGACAGACTTCAAGACTTCACAAATGACACATTAAAAAAATAAGTTAATATAATAAAAAAAATAGCAGTTAGGTGGTACAGCAGATAGAATGCTGGTCCTCAAGTCAGAAAGACTCATCCTACTGAGTTCAAATCTGTCTTTGGACAATTGTATAAAGCTGGGAAAGTTATTTAACTCTGTTTGACTCAGTTTCCTCATCTGTAAAACAAACTGAAAAAGGAAATGGCAAACTATTCCAGTATCTTTCCCAAGAAAACTGCAAATAGAGTCACATGATTGAAAACAATTGAATAGCATAGTTTATATGTTTAAGAAATATATGAGTACTACAAGGAATTGTGACAGCATCCATGGCCTTGGATTGTTGCTCAACCTGGAGAAAGGGGACAAAAGTGGCACAAACCAATCCTCCTCCACAACCCATGGTTTCTATTGCTTCAGACGATATAAAATAAATTTGGCATGATACCTTAACAAAACCTGAAAGTTTGCGTGTGCAAGGGGATATCAGATTAAAGCTAAGAGTTATTGTGAAATACGGGAGTTTTCTGCATTCTCACTGTTTCTTGAAATTCATCTTATGCTCAAAATATTCCTTAATATATCAACTACGTTTGAACTACTTTGCATTTCTGAAATGTGTGTACAGAGCTAAACTTGTACAAAAAATTAAAACCTCAATTTTCAGAGTTAAGAATTGTTAGTAGATAGAAGATAAAATCCCCTTACAGTGAGGATGCTTAAGTCATGTATTTGGGGCATTAGGGACATTTCGGCCATTTCCCTGGAGGTCTAGACTAATTTAAATGGACCTGGTTGAAAACGAATATTGGAAGGAGTCTATAACCTTTCATAGCCAATTCCAGGTCTAAGAGACTATGACTTTATTATGACATAATTCTTATATTATATTTTGGCACCTTTTATTTTATGATGTGTCATGTATTCTGTTTAATATATTTCACTTTCTAATACAAAAGGGGCTGAGCACATCTAATAGGGCTAAAATAAAATCCAACATGGAATCAATTTATCCAGTCCCCTTGGTTTACAAATGAAAATTCTGAGGGTTCTAAGCCAGCGGTCAAATATAATTCATATCTCCTGACTTCCCATCTGATACCTTTTCACTATTTGGTCTTACAAAATGATAGCATTTTAGTTTAGTTTAGAAATTTGATTTTCTTCCAATTTTTTTAAAACCATGCCAACATTTCATTGGACTTTAATACTATTATATTTGCCCAATTAATTGTCTATTGACCTCAGTAAAATTTTGGAAAAAATAGAAATTAAATCATTTCTAGATATTCACATCTATGCTACATATATATGTTTGATACATATAAAACATGCATATAAAAGGAATGCCAAAAATCTTAATATAGTTTAATAGCTTCATATAGAGTGATGGAAATAACTACACAAAAAGATTTAGAAGATAAACATATAGACAGATGTATAATTATTCTAAATGTACAATTATAATTTAGATTATATATGTGCATGCTTGTGTATATATATATATGTATGCATGGCATTATTCAGAACATATTTAGGGATAGGCAGTATGATTCAGTGAAAAGTGAGCTTGTCTTTAAGCTAGAACATTGAGGTTTCAAATCTTGGGTCTGCCTCTTACAGGTGATATTTGTAAAGTTACTTATTATCTCTGAGTCTTGGGTTTCCCTGTAAAATGCAGAGGTTATATCTAAAGTCCAGTAACAATCTCTACCTTGACCCTGTGAGTTTTCCCTACTTCATCCTCATACTCTTCATTGGACCACAGTTCCTGACTTCTTAAAAGCTATACTCATGAATAAAGAAGGCAACACGAAGGGTGATGAGTTAATTTGGAGTATGTTGAGTTTGAGACACCTACTGAACATCTAACTGAAAGTGGCCAACAGGTTAGTGCTCACACAGTACTGGATCTCAGGAAAGAAACTAGGGCTTGTGATATTTACTAGTATTCACTAGTATAGAAATGATCATTGAAGGTATATGAACTGATAAAATACTGATAAAATATATAGTAATGGTTTTCAGCAGTGTATGGTATCAAATACTGGTTAGGCTGCAAATTGTAGGGTACTTAAGTCTTTCGTAACATGTATATCCATCTCTCAGCATCCATAATTCCTCATGACTAAGACCAATGCCCTGCTATGGGCAAGAAAGAAAAAAAAATCATGGGAAGAGACAGAAAGAGAAAGAACTAGACAGAGACAGATAGAGACAAACAGTGACAAAGAAAGATTCGGAGAAAGGAAAAGGGACCAGAGATTAAGTTTACAATTAAGATGCAGACCACAGATAATGATCAACAAAGGAGACAGGAGGAATGGTCACGTGAAATCAATAAGCATTTATCTACCACTTACTATGGACCTGTGTAGTCAGATAGATGGGAAGAAAACCAGAATGGAGGTCACAGGAGTATGAATATTTTTAGTTAAAGGATACAGTCTGAAATGACAAATTTCACAAAGTATCGATGTATACTTCTCTGCTATACATTAAAACCCCATAGCTAAATTCTTCTAAAATTAAAAAAAGATTGCCCTGTGGGAAGGTGCTAGAAGAACTATAGGAGACTTTTTTCCCAGAAAGAATGTAAACTCTTTGAGGTCATGAAGCATTTGGTTTTGTTCTTTGTATCAGGAGAGCACTGTCTGAGTACCTCAAACAGAATCGGTACCCATTGGATTGAAATCTTATTGAACGGAATCATTTTTTTCTGAGTTGAGCTGTATACATTTCCTCATTTGGTATATGGTGATGCAAAAGACTTAAATAAACTGACTAAAATCCATGGGTTTTTCTCTTCTAGTAAAGTAGAAAGCAGGGACATCATAGATAAAAACATGTATTTTTACATAGAATCATTATAGTGAAGAAAAAATTCAAAATGGTCTCATTTAAAAAATATCATTTCCTACTTTTTCATTGACTAATATACAAGGGAAGCTATTTACCAGGAAAAAGACAATACCAATAAAAACTGTGAGTTGCTTGTCAGGTCTCGGTATTCAGAATATATGGGTTTTTTAATGTAGAATATTTTTAAAAAGAATGTCACCATATTTCTTGATTTCTATTCTAATAGTCCTCATTAGGGTGAGAGTTGACAGGTTTGGGACAAGTTGGCATTTCTAATACTCTAGCTGATGACAATACCAGAATTTTCCAGAAAAGGATAAAAATGATACACTCCAAAAGGAAAGCTTCTGCTTTTTTAAAAAAATGAATATACAAAGCACCTTTTTCTGGATCTTTCCAATATTCTTCAAGAGGGATATTTGGGTTTTCTGTACATTAGATATGAGACTGTTGTGCAAAACCATCTGAAAACGATGTCCTTTTCTGGATTATATTCAAAGAAGCTGCTGCTAACACAAGCTGACTTGAATATGGGGAGGTTAAGAATGACTTTGAAGGAAGAAAGGAAAACTCAAAAGTGGCGGAAGTCGATGTTGAATGAATGCATTTGGGAACCCCATGAGCAAAATTAAAGTATTTGATTTTTAAAATATAAACAAGCCATCTTAAAAGAGGCTTATCTGTCAAGTGGCTAATGGTTGCTGGATTACAAGAATCAATATGGGATAAGAAGCCTGAGAATTATCGATTCTTCCCCCTTCACTCAGTTTTCTTCTGTTCCTTTAGGCAAATAGCATGCTCCAAATCAAGCTGCTTTTTGTCAGAGTCCAAATTCATCAAAGACAACATAAGCAACTCTCATATTTAGCTACTGCCATTTTATCAGTGCCTTTTGGGAGAAATTAAAAAAAATAAAAATCTCTTTATGTAGTGTAGCTGGATTTGAAGTTAGGATAAACTGGGTTCAAACCTTTCTTATGCTATCTACTAACTGTGTAAACATGGGCAAATTGCTTAAGATCTCGGATTCTTACTAGTCTCATCTAAAAATGGGGATAGTAATGCTCTCATCTTTACTCCCAGGGATTGTAAAAGGATCCAGTGGAATAATATATTTAAATATATGCCTTTGTCAAGTGAATAATCACACCCCCACTTTTTAATATTTATGTATAATCTTTTATATTACATATAATGATTTTTAAAATATATACTATATATTATATAATGATTTTAAAATATATATATAATGAATTTTTAATTAAGAGATGGATGGACTCATGTGTAATTAGAATAATTTCCCACTCCTGGATTATTCCAAGAAATATTGGAGATGGCAGGCTAGACTCTATCTTGACACATGATTTCTCTTTTCTGGATATCAGATTTCAGGTCTACCTCCATTTTTCCCGTTGCTTTGTATTTTTGCCATTCCCCTTTTCTAGAAGCTGAATGATTAAGTCGTGAATTATTATTCCATGCTTACTCTTTTTTTTTCCTTTCTATCAGGGTGATGTCCCAGTTGGATTCTTGCCTCCTTAATGCCCTGGGTCCCAATGGATCCTTTATCTTTTGTCCTCATTCCTTTTTTACATCCATTCAGATATCCCTGAGTGCTTCAAATTAAGCCTCACAGCATCCTTTGTGTCAGTTAAAATGTGACTGTAATGAAAGGTTATTCCTTGGGACATCACTGGCCAGTCTATGTCTTCTGGGAAACACTCCTATGTCACCAAAGCAGCTGAGATGGTGCCCATATTTAAGGTAAATGCAAAGAGGGCAGGGCATGTGTGCACAATTTATACATGGCACTAAATCTTGATTCAGCTATGAGGTAAGTGCTTCTCTCACTCAATTGTTTGTCTAAAGAATTTTTTTTTTTGCTTGGACTTGGTTCTCCTAAAAAATAAACATACATTATTATAATTAGCATCACCATTAGTAGAAGGGGAAAATAATCATAGAAAATGTTGCTGGAGCATTTTAAACTTTACCAGCTGTTTCTCCTCTCATGACAACCCTATGAAGTAGGCAGTGAAAGACAATATTATTCCCATTTTGTAGAATTGTGCCATTACAATAGCATAATTTGATCCTTTTCACCATAGTCTATGGTGAACAGATTGTGAACCCTTGCCTCTATGCCTATAACTTTGCAATCCCAGATTATTCCACAAGAGTCCAAAAGAACAGGGAGAGAAGAGTATTGCAGAAACAGAAAAATCGAAAAAGCAATTGTTTCATCATAGGGATTGAGATGGAAAAGAAAAGAAAGCTGGGAGCCTCCAGGGAACTTGGGGATAGTTTGTTGCAGAGTTTCACATGTTTCCTAGAATCTCTCTGTACTGTGACTTAAGGATAATCTCTCTACTGAAAGCATTAGATCCAAGCTCTGCAGGCTTTTTCTTGACCCCTAGAGGATTCTAACTTGATTTAAAGCTGAACATGACCAATAAGGAAGATTTTACAGTATTTACCTCCTCTGCGGGCCTCAAAATGAACTCTATCAGTTGCATCCTCTCTTGTTTCATCAAATTTAAGACGCATAAAAATAAACTTCTTATAAGTCTTGCTGTCCAGCACACTCCCACCCCAAAGCTCTTCTATGGCATGAGTTCTCTATTCCTATTAATGGTATTCTCATATTCTCAATCACCCAGGCTCCTAACCATATTTAATTCTGATTTGTTCTTCCTACATCTCAGTAGCAAATTATTTGAATTCTCTTTTTTAATATCTCTCCATTCTTCCTTTGCCATTTTCTATTCCCCACAGACATGATGTCTTAGGCAGATTTCTATAACCCAATGATTTGATATTTGGTAAAGTTACTGGATTTAGAGATAGAGGGCTAGAGTTTTAACCTGAGCTCTGTTCTTTATAGTGGCTCAGTGGATGGAGTACTGAACTTCGAGGCAAGAAGAGCTAAATTCAAATTCTGCCTCTGATACATGACTGTGTTCAAGTTACCAAACCTCTCAGCCTCAGTTTCCTCATATGCAAAAATGGGAATAATAAATTGCATCTGCCTCATGAGGTTCTTTTGATAATCAAATGAAATAATATTTGAAATGCTTTGCAAACCTTAAATAAAGCACTATAAAAACCTTAGAAATCTTTACTATTATTTATTATCTGCCTTTAAGATCATTAGCCAGGTAAATCAATCATGTTTTTCCTCTATAAATCTAGTGTTCTACTAGGTAAAATTACTACTCTAAAGACTATGTTATAAAGTATCTCCATGTGAACTGAGTAGATTAAGAATAGCTTCATCAAAATCATTTTGCTTTAGGATTTTAATAACAATAATTATCAAAATTAGACTACTTTTGCCTCTAACTCATTTTATAGACATATTTCCCACTACAATGTCCCATATACACTATGTTTCAGCCAAAGAGCCCACCTTCCCAGTTCCCAAACAGAATGTTCCATCTCCCTATCTCTGTAATTTGTTATAGATTGTACCCTCTGCCTAAAACACTCTCACTTTTCATCTTCACTCATTAGAATCCCTAGTACCATGCAGGCTTCAGATCAAGTGCCATATCGTACACAGATTCTTTTCTAATTGGACTAGATATTATTCACCACCATGAATTTTTCATATACGCTGTTTTGAGAAACACCTATGGCATGGTGGATAGAGAAGTGACTTTGGAACACCTGGGTTTAAGGTCTATCTTTGAAATGTGTTGACATTATGACTACAAGTAAGAAATTCTTTTTTTTTAAATTTTATCTAATTAATTAATTTAGGATATTTTTTTCCAAATAGGAAATCCTTGAGGAGTTAAGTTGAAGAATGTCCAACCTATATAATATTATCTGCAGTCCTGGGAAGGAGGGAGAGGTAGGAGACAGGGATCTAATGTAGATTGTAAAATGTTAGGATTACTAAAAATGTATCAACATGTAATCTGTGAACATTTTCAGAATTTTATTAAGATTATTACATAAGAAATATAATCCCAGCAAAGTTAAAGTATTGTTATTAGAGTCAAAAATTAAATAAATTCTTCAGAACTAGGATGCTAATTTAAGCTAATGGATTCCAAGGTTGGAATAATTTGCTTCATGTGATATCTCTCCTCTCTCTCACTTCTCTTTTTCCTTCTTCCTCTTCTACAAAATGACCAATATGGGGAAAAGTTTTATATATTGTACATGTAAAATCTATATGAAATTGCTTGCCATCTTGGGGAGGGGAAGGTGAGAAGGAGGGAAAATTTGAGATTCAAAACTTTAAAAAAATAAATGTTAACTTTTTTTATACATAATTGGGAGGAAATAAAAATTTTAATGTAAAAAAAGATAAAAGACTCTATCTTCTAAGGAAATAAATAGTATCTCACTAAAACAGAGCATTGCTATCAAATAAACTTGGCCTTCACTACAAGTGTTAGAAATATAAGGGTGCAATAAAATTGAAGAAATTAGAGATAAGAAGGAATACATTCTTAAAAATAGTCTAGTAAACTGGGTTACACTAATAGAAACAAATGAAAGGTTATACTCCTCCCCACCCCCCCAAAAAAAACACTTTAATAGTCACTGAAGGAACTTTTCAGAAGCACTAAGAAATGAGATCAGAGTTTCCAAAATAATTGCCTGCTGAAATTCAGAAGATCAATATTGTCTTGACCTGCACACTTAGAGATATTATGCTGGAAAGTCAAGAAGTAATCTATGTCTTGAAATAGTGCATTCATCTTTGATTTAGCATTCACTAAACAATGATTATATGCCAAGGCCTTTGGGGTCCACTTTATTATCATGAACACTGCAAAAGAATAAAAGTCTTTATCATTCAGCTCCCTCCTATTTGAGTAGACCTGAAGACCAGATTCAAAAGCACAAACTGATCTATAGCAGAAGAAGCTTAAATCAATCATAAGGAATTTAGAAAAGTACAATATTAAAAGAAAATTAAGGAGTGGAATGGAATACGTCCAAAGAACAGAGAAAGACATAAAAGTGATATGGAAACATCTGAGTAAGGGGAAATAAAGACAGGTGAGTGTTATAGAATCTGTATGGAGAGAAAGTAGCAGAAGATGCAAAAAACTAAAAAAAAAGCAAAAAACAAAAAACCAAGAGACTAACTCAATGGTCCAAAGTAATGTCAGCCTTGCTGCTGCTAAGAAGCAATGGATTCTGAACCTGGTGTAAAGCAAGGGTACAAAATACCAAATTTTCTCTCTTTAGCTATGTCTCTGTCTCTGTTTCTGTCTCTGTCTTCTCTCTCTTTCCCCTTCCTGCTTCTATCACTTCTGGTGTGTGTGTGTGTGTGTGTGTGTGTGTGTGTGTGTGTGTGTGTGTGTGTGTGTGTGTCTTCCAGAGAAGAGACAGCAGTGGTGCCTGAGAGAAGATATAACCTATTCCAATGCCAGACAAGATTCACACTCAAGAATATCACTTAAGGATTGTCTTCTTGGCTACTATTTGGCCTCAGGAAGTAAGGATCAGCCAACTCTTCAGATTGATAGCCACAGGGGCCATCTTTAGCTCCTTTGTGATGTAAACTTTCTGGTTTACTAAGGCTAAAAAAACCCTTAGGCATTGTGAAATGTATCCTTTGAACAGACTCTTCTTTTCCTTAAAGAATGTCTCAGTGTAACTCTCACCTAAATTTTTGTGGTGAGACAATTCCATTTAATTCTCATGAGTCAATTGCACCAAACAAATCATTCCAAGGAAGGTGAACTTGTGCTAAATATCCCCTTGCCAACCACCCTTCCCAACACTACTATCACTACTCTTAAAGAAACTCCAATTAGCAGGTCATTTTCCAAAAGCTACCATGTTTCTGGTACCCTACTTAATCATCAACAAAAACCACAGAAGTTGTTCTTCCTGAACTCAATTGATATTACTATCTTGAAATAATATCTGTGATGAATTTGATGCAAATATATTTTATTACTAATCTTTGGTTTTCTTTTCAAAGGGAAAAATTACTTCAGGAATTGTGGCTATAATTATTTGTTCCAAGAAATCATCAAGAATATAAATATGAGTGATAGAGAGTCAGACCTGGAGACAGGAGGTCCTTGGGATAAATCTGGCCTCAGATACTTCCTAGAGATGAGAAAATGGGAATAGGATGGAAAAACTAAAGATCTTCCTTAATATGTAAAGTTAAACACATACACATACAAGGAAATTATGTCTTTTCTACATGTTCTCTTTCAACTTGATCTCACATACTGTGAGCTCAAGGTCCTTCACTGGTTACCATCGTCTTGGGTGCTCTTTTCTTGACTGTTACAGAATCACATCCTCTTCTCTAGGTGTGGTTAGAGGCAGGCATAACAAAATGGAACCATTATCTCCTATTTTTCTGTTCAAGGCAGAGTATGTAGAAAATGAAACTATCATATTCTTGGTCCTGGACACTACGCTTCACTCTTGGAGACTATCATCGCCATAGTTGTTTTTGTTTTGTTGTGACTGCCATGACATAGTCCTAACTCATATAGTACTTATATTATAGTTCATTAAAATCCACAAAGCTATTTTTTTCCAATTTTTGCATTAAATGATCAAGTTGCTTATCTGAACTCAAGTATTTTTTTACATTTTTTACATTTATTCCTATTAAATGTCATCACGCTAGATATGGGGCAGTGTTCTCGACTATTAGTTGGATCTTGCCTATATCAATTGGCATTTTTATTATCCCACTTAGCTTTCTGTAATCTGTAAATTGGATACACATACTACTGATAATGCTTTAATCAGAATCATTGAACAGACGAGAAACAGTACAGGAATAAGCAGAATTCTGACATACTATTAGGGATCTCTTTCCAAACTGGCAAGAAATGAATAGTGTCTATTCCTCTGGTTCTACCATTCAACCCATTTGGAATTCACCTAACTTTATTATCATTTGCTGTATATTTCCCCAGAAATATACATCAGATTTTGTTAGGTACTTTGCTATAATTTAGGCAATTTTTATTTTGGTTTGGTTTATCCATACAAGCCTCTGATTTTGTCCTAGTGAGGAAATTCTAACGATGCGTCATGAATCTGTAGTTTTTAGATTTAGAAATTAGTCATCTGAGGGGCTAAGAGATTTGTCCACATCCACACAGCTTGTTTTTGATGGAGGTAGGTTTTGAATACAGGTTTTCTAGATTCCATTTAAAGTAAAAACATACTAAATAAAATATGTTAAATGTATTTGAAATAAGCCCTCAAATGTTTATTCTTTGGGTGTTTGTAGCAAAATGCCTTAATAAGACCCTTTTTATGTAATCTTGTTACCATTTTTTTTATTAATTTCCTCTTAATAGGTATTTCTAGGACCAATATAGCAACAAAAATTTGATTTATTAAACATGAAAAAATGATAGGATAATGACCCTCACCAGAAGAACGTGGAAAAGAAAAAAAGGAATATTTTATACAATAAATTCCTTTTAGGGGTTATTTTCCTACATATTAATAATACAAAGACAAAAAAGAGGAAATAACACCTGCCTAAAGGAGCTTCTTACATTCCTTGAACTATCAAAATAATTGGGAAAAACGGTACTCACTCTAAAACTGATGAATGGATAAAAGGAGAAAGAATTGGAAATATGCCTTAGAATACTGACGTTATGTCCCTTCATGTTTACTTTTAGGAAAACTGAATGATTCAATGGTCATCTTGTCAATAGTCACAGAGCCTATCATTAGGCTAATAGAATTGATGGCTAATATAGCTAATATAAGTGATGTGATACTGGAGCATCTCCTATTCTGTATTTAACAATTAAATCCACACAGTTCTCTTCTGAACTTCTATGCCAAAATCTGTCCCGGTAGTTGTGAATCCTGGCTTTGGAGGGATGCTGAGGTTTCCTCCTGACAAATGCTGCCTATGCAACTCCGAGTTTCACTCGTTTGATCAGAATTACCTAAATCTGGGACCTTATCACTGCAGAGTTAGGAGAGCTTTGAGATCATTGTAAAAAATGTTAACTTTCTTTTTTATACTTGAGGGCACTGAGGCTCAGATAGACCAACTGTTTGACTATAATTTCACTTACTATTCCAATTTCTTTTTGCTTGAGAGATCAGTTGCATTTTCAAAAAATGCATAGAAGTATCATCTTTGACAGATTCTGTGGATCCATGCAAACTGACCCAACAGAAAGGCCTTGAACCACTGGACCACTGCCAAAGCAAATAGAGTTTGAGGGAAGGGAGGGAAGGATTTGGATCCAATGTGAAAACCAGAGGAACAGGACTAGGGACCAGTGCTGTTTGGACATTCACCACTAGGAAATCTATCACAGTCTGGGCAATGAACTGAAATTGATAATAAGACCTTCCCTGCTATGGTTGGGCCATGGGGTTTGGAGGTCAAGCCCATGATGTTTCAGTTTCCCCTCAGACCTCTAAAACTGCTCTCTGATTGTCTGATTTGAGCACCCATCAATCTTCCTGATGTAGAGTTCTGATCAATGCCTGAAATGCAAGATCATCCCTTAGCTAGCTCAAACTTTATTTATCAGTTATATCTTACACTATTCCACTATTTCCCAGTCAATCAAGGCTTTTCTCTATTCACTATTATCTTACCTTATCTTCTCCTAGTCTCTCACATCCCTGGATCTTGGCTCATGCCACCCACCATGCCTTGAAAAAAGCTCCTCAAACTTTTTCATCCCCATCTCTCCTATTCCTTAAAGAAGAATGACTGTGTGGCACTGGGCTCAGAAAGACACAGACTTCAATCCTGTCTCAGACATCTACTATCCTTCTAATGATCCACTTAGCTTGTCTTTATGTTCATTCTATGATAATAACTTTAGCACTTCTCACCATGACCATGAAAGTTAAATGCTACTGCTAAAAAGCTGTATCAGGGGAGGTCTTAACATCTTGTGTCCTGGACTCCCTTTTTGGTGTTTTGATTAAGTTTATGGACCCCTTTTCACAACAATGTTTTTTTCATGCACAAAATTTAAAAAAAAATGCAGAAGATTGCAAAGATCAATTTTAATGAAAGTTATAAAAATATTTAAAAGAAAACAAGTTCACATACCCCAGATTAAAACTCTTATATTTTCTCTCCATGACTCTGTCTGACTCTCTTTCTTTCTCTTGTGAAGAGTGAATCAAACTCTCTTTGTCTATCAATCAACAACTTTTAAGTTAATCAATCAAAAATGTAAGTATCCCTACTTAGTATCTTATCACTCACTAAGTATGAGAGTTCATAATTCACTTGCTAGAGTGGGTGTCAACTCCAGAGGTCACTGCCCCCCTCCCCACCCAGTGCTAGGCAAATTGAAAGTCTGTGATCAGTTCCCATAAAGTGAGGGAGCGACAGGCTCTGGAGACATTAGGATTAAACTCAGGATAGTTGTAGCTAGGCTACAAATGACTTATGTTTTTCCACTTTTGCTCTTTCCATGTCTTTGTAAATGAAGCTGCTAAAAGTCATTTTGACTTAAGCTGTAATATTTTTAAATCTGAGACTACAATATTATTTTAGAATTCTTATATTGAGCATAAAACTTAAATTTAAATTTTTACACTCTTTTCTTTTCCTTCTCTTTCTCCATCTTTCCCTCCTCGATATTGGCATGTGTATATATGCACAATAGCAAACTTTCTAGCCCTCACTAGGGAAGAAAAGTTATTTAATAGCTAAAGATCAATACTCAGGATGATTTCATTGGGTATAATGATTTTTATCAATACCCAGCATCATCTTATTATTGAATTTCTTCAGCCAGTCAACACAAATGAGGAGTTTGTATGTGCAGGGAGAGGATATACTAGAAAGCTATGGCATCTTAGAAATGGCCATAAGAAAAGGATTCTAATTAAATGGGGCTGCTGAAACACTATTGTCTTGATTACCAGGGTACCCAGGACTGAAGGTGCTAGCTATTGATTCTAAAATATATGCCAAAGGAAATTTCCACCAAATCCTTAAAATATTCCAGCTAATTGCACCTATCAGATCTATTATATCATCTGCTAACTAATGAATCTGCTTAGAAATTCAAACTTCTTATAAATATATTAAATCCAATTTGCAACCCCAGAAAATAGACATATATGCTTCTCTATATACATGCTTGAATCAAATGTGTACAAAAATGTTTCCCATTTATATGTAATTGTTTTAAGCAATTACTATATGTAAATAGTGGGATCCAAAAGGAAAATTAAACAAAAACAATGCACATACTATATCCGCCATATTGAGGATATAGACCAGCTGACAGAAGGAACTGAATTCTAGGTTAATATAATCTTTAACTCACATTATTATGTAGCGAGGCAAGAAGCATTGTAGCATGAATTAAGGACAAAATGTCAATGTTAACTTAAATATGGGCTTTTCATAAAACAAATTATGCATTCTAAGGACAGCTGCCGAGAAAACGTGTTGCTCTTATGCAATTTAGAAATTGTCTTCCTAGGTTTAAATTCACTGACTCATACATCTACCAGGTCACTGATGCATATTCTTTCTCTTCTTTTTTTCTATCTTTTTTCTTCTCCTTTCTTCTGGTTTCCTTCCTCTTCTTCCTCCTCCTCCTCCTCCTCATCTTTGTGCCCCATTACTCTCTCATTTTCCCCCTTATCTTTCTTCTTATTCTTGTCTAAAATCTCTGAGAATTAACTGCTATTTATGGCTATTTACTGTTATTTGTTACAATTTGTGCAAATTAGTGGTTAGAGAAAGACAGAAACAGAGAAGGGGAGACAGAGACAGAGGCAGAGAGGGAGAGAAATAGAGACAGAGGAGAGAGAGTAGTAGAGGGAGAAGAAAGAGAGTTAAAGTTCTATATTGTAAATAAAAGAGGTAGAAGAAGATGTCAAGAATATTGGCCACATCATCTTGGCAGGCTTGATAAAAGGAGACCAATAGAACAATTGGATGTGGCTGAGTTGCATAGCCTACTGGTGGAGAAGAGTACTCATATAGATGAAATCATGGATCCATTGATGGATAAAGACTATCCTGTCATCAGTGGTGCTTATTGTAATACAATTTGAGTAAGGATGTTGTCTACTTCTATACTTTGCATGTAAATGGCGCTAAATACATATTTCAATTAGATCCAGAACTAATTATGTTAGGACAAAATCTCAAATAATCATAACCCAAATACAATGCAATGATGCAAAAATTCATCACCATCTTATCTCATACTACCACATAGAGTGTGCCTCTTTGGATTTAGTTTTGTCTTAGGAAAATAGACATGTTTTGTTGCTACAGCCATACTCAAAATCTTTCCAGCATTGCAGAACCTCTCAAAGCTTTGAGAACCCTGTATCACTTCCCCACTACAATGAAGCACTAGAGTAGGATATGGTTAAGCAGATGCAAAACTTTAACCACACTTTTCTCTCCATTTTTTTCACTAAATGTGAAACTGACTCCCATCAAAGAGGCAATTTTGCATTATGTAGTTAGTGACAAAGCTATGGTCAGGCACAGTCCTGGGGTTATTAAAAATCTAATCTAATCGCACATATATTTTATTTCTAAAATGAAAGTTCTAAATAGTATACTTCAGTCATTCAGTTGTGACCAGCTCTTCATGACCCCATTTTGTATTTTCTTAGTAAATATTATATTCGTATGCCATTTTCTTCTCCAGCTGATTTTACAAATGAGGAAACTGACGCAAATAGGGTAAAGCAACTTGCCCAGGGTCATCCAGCTACTGTGTCTGAGTCTGGATTTAAACTCAGGTCTTTCTAGCACTCTATCCATGGCACAAGAACATTGTTTATCTTAGTAGAGAGAGTCAGACAGATAGAAGGTATTTAGCAATGCAAGAACATTATATTTTACAAACTACAAAAAAGGAACAAATACTTGCTGAATTGAATGGAATATTTTATATAAGTTGGATAAGATAGCAATGAGGTCCCTTCTAACACCTTGCTTCTGTGATTCAATAATATGCAAAAGGGAATAGTAAAGGGAAAACATGAGGAATTTAGTGTGGTTCTACCTCTAGGCTTTGAATGCTGGACTTGAGAAAATAGACTTACTATGTTATGTGATATTAAGTTGTAGAATTATTTTGATCAATTTAATGATATTAGGTTTATATTTTAAAAAGAAATTGGGCTTGTTTCGCCTGAAAAAGACAAGGATTAAAGAGGAGCCAAAGATCAACTGTTGAGGAAGGTCTATATTCCATTGGCCATACACATTTTTTTTAATTTCCCATTGTTTTAAAAGAATATTGGTGCTGATTTTAAAAGTATATTAAGTCCTTTTTTTGATATTTTCCCCCCAAAACACCAATAAAGAGTTCAGGGTTTCAGGAAAAAATGGATAAACGCATTTATTTAATTAATTTTGGCAAAAGTGAGTTTTACTATCCAAATGAAGTTCTACCCTCAGAAAGATCTCTCATCAAAGCTCCATCCATTCATCTGTGCAAGCTAGGGTCAGAGGAAGTGTTTAGTATAGTAAATTGCTCTTCAGATTATCAGGCTGGCTTGTAGCCTGATCTCTATGCCCATTTTGATCACCTGCATCACTCTCTACAAACAACAAATTAGTGCTGAGAAGCAATATCAGAGCCTAAAAGAGGCAGCAGTCATTTCAGCAACAACACATATTTCTAATATGGTTTCCTTATAATGATTGTGTAAATTAAGCAGTAAAGGTTTTATCACCTTCCTTCTACAAGTGAGGAAGATGCAGTATTGTCTATAGTCCTCCAGCATTGGGGTCAGATTAGAAGACTGATTTAAACTTCCCTCTCAGTTCATAGATTTAGTCTTCCATATAATCTTACAGAATTCAATGGAAATCTAGGGAGTCTCTAGTTTAATCTGTTTCTAAACAAAAATCTCCACTATAATACAGCTTGCAAGTGGTTGCCCAGCCTTTGTTGGAAAGTCAAAAAATAGAGAATGTAGTTTTGTTTTGATTTTAGATCTATGGCATCCATAACTCTGCCTTGACCATAGTAAATACTTAACAAATACTAAATTTGATTGGACAAAAGGGTAAATGCTACCCATAGAAGTAGAGAATTTCTTTTAGGAAAGATTCTTTACAACCAGCTTAAAATCTGCCTCTAATTTCTACTCATTCCTCCCAGTTCTATTCTTTGTTGTCAAGTTGTTCTTCCTAGACCCTCTTCTATATGTCATTTTTTCAAATACTTGAAGACAGATATAATACCATCCTTTTATATTCTCAAGGTTAAGTAGCCTCATTTCTCTCAATTATCCTTTGAAATTGTTTTATATTCAGTATCACTATATGTCATCTTGGGCCTCATCTCATTTGATTTTTTTTATATTTAATTTCATTTAAACTCTCATGTGTATCAACACCATTCCTATATGTGGTTTTGATGGCATCTTCTGACCACATGGAACTATCTTATAAACCACTATTCTCATCAACTTTTCAATGTCTTGCCCCTCTTATTGAAAAAAGAAAACAGTTACAGACTAAACCAATCGGTTGACAGTAGTTCATCTTCTTTTTAGTTAAATATTATTCTCAAGGTAGCTTCTTAGTCTATCAAGGAAGGGCTGAAAAAATTAAAGTAGCATGCTTTCCCTATGGTGGGAAGGTGAAGATTCATCACCTCCATCTAGGTACACTATCACTCACATTCTTAGAGAAAATATGGCACTTTTATTGATTTTCTCCCTCCTTTATCTATAGCCAGCTTAAGCCATTTGTAACAATAAAATGCAAACATTGGCAGGAAAAAAGTCTTTTTTTTAGCTCTGCTTCCTAAGATCGGTGCCTGATGAATGTTAACAGAATATTTCCTTTCTCAATGGTATATTCTGTACAACTCATTTCTTACCAGCAACAGTAGACAATCAATGTGCTTAAATAGATTTCCATTGGCATCTCATTTCATAATTCCATATTATAGATTTTTTAAACTGGAAAATACAACGTGTGGTCATTGCAACAAGATATAAGTATTCTTAAAAAAACAAAAATCACTTCTAGAAACCAACTAAGATGTGAAAAAAATAAAACTACATACAAACACAGAAACGGGACATGTCTTATAGCATGTAAGTTAAACTTAAATGATCTGACCTTTTCATCAGAAATTACCCTTGAATTCCTATAGGGCAATTTACCTCTTAAATGAAATTTTGATTCCCACAAATGATACATACAGTATATTCACCCTTAATAATAAATATCCTATAGCAATATTTACATTTAAGGGATCACATTTAAACATTCAGGCATTGGCTTGAATTATTCTGATAATTACAGTGAGCCAGAATCTCCCAGTATAAATTAGATGTCAATGGAAATTGCATTTAAAGCAATGTATATTTGAAGGGAAGTAGTGGGAGATGGGAGAGATAACTTAAAAGATGAATTTCACTGTAGAAGCAATAAATGGAAAGAATGTTGGTTGGTTATGGAGTCTGGAAGGCTTGAGAATATTCATCATTCATTGGGCAAAAAAATAGTAAGTGGCTAATATATATCCAACCCAATGTGAAAATGGTCTTTGAATCACCATGATCTGATTCACTCCATTCTGATGAAGATCAGGTCTTTCATCTCACCCAGTTCAAACTTTCTATGTGTAAAATTGAAGCTATTCTCAATCAAACATAATGGACTTCTCTACTACAGCAATGCAATGATCCAAGACATTTCTGAGGGACTTTTGAGAAAGAACACTATCCACATTCAGAGGAAGAACTGTGGGAGTAAAAACACAGAAGAAAAACAACTGCTTGATCACATAGTTCAATGGGAATATGATTGGGGATCTAGACTCTAAATGATCAGTTTATTGGAAATATTAATAATATAGAAATAGGTCTTGATCAATGATACATGTAAAACCCAATGGAATTGCTCATTGGTTATGGGAGGGGTGAGGAGAGATGGGAGGGAATGAATATGAGTCATGTAAACATGGGAAAATATTCTAAATGAATTAATTAAATATTTTTTTAAATTGATGCCATTCTCTTCTCTAGCCAGTTTACTCTAATACCATCACTTTCAACTCTTATCTTCTATCTTATCTTCTGTTCTCTTGCCTGCTGCTTAGAAAACACCTACATTTCATGCCTCCTTAGGAAAAAATGACATTTGACAGATTGCCACCATCCCTACTACCTTCTATTTCAATAATACTTTGTGTCTGTTTCTCAAAGTCCTTGACAAAGTTGTGAGCACTCAGGATCTCCACTTCCCCTCCTCTCATTCACTTCTTACCCTTCTCTCTCCAACCCCTCCCCAATTCCATATCCAATTACAACAATCAACTGAAAAGTGCTCTCTACAAAGTTATCAGTGATCTCTTAATTGCAAAATCTAATGACTACCAGCTGTTAGTCCTTTGAAATTAGTTTGCATTTATTATGATATATGTGTATATACTTACATGTGTATATGTGTCTATATTTATTGCCTATATATATGTACTGATAGAGTCTTAGATGCTTGAATTCAGAGACGATTTTATGTGTCATTGGCACCTGGAATAATTTTGATAAATATTTTATGTCAGAATAATATAAAAAGCACAACCTCTAGAATCAGAACTTGTGTTAAAGGTCAACTAATTTTTGCTATCTGTGTGATATTGGGTAAGTCACTCTTTGTAGGTCTCAGTTTCTTGATATAAAAAATTGGGATTTTCAGGGGTAACTCCTCTGACGTCTCTGTCAACTATAGGTTTAGGATGCAGGGATCAATTGATCATGACAAAAGTAACTTGTGTACCTAGGGATATCTGTTTAAAAGTTTAATGTATTTTATTATTTTAATCTTTTCCTTATAATAAATATTTATATATGTAAATATATAATAAATATTAAATATATATAATACAATATTTATAACATTTCCAATGTTGAAAATGCAATAATAGATTCTCCAGATTGTTAGTGCTTCCCCCCCAAAAAAATACTTTGTGCAAAGTCTTATGTATATTTTCATCTCCAATCCTAATAAACATGAACTCCTTGAGGACAGGTTTTTTTTTAATTTCTAGTGCCTTAAAAAAACAAAAAAGCTTTAATAAATGAAAATATATGAATGAATGAATGTTGTAAGTTCAACAAAATTGATTTCCCTATAAACCTTCTTAGAACAATTGCTTCTGAATTCAACAAAAGAAAGGGAAATTTAACAAGAGTTAAGTTTTTTGAGTGACTCTTAACAGTGTCCTCTGGTTATATTTACTCCCAGTTGGCAAATTAACTTTCTTTAGGTAAGGAATATTAGTTTTTAATGAAAAGTCAAAATAGACTGCCGTTAAAATTAAAGAGCAGCCATATTTGCTATCAATATATTTTTAAGCTCTTCATACTAAGTCTGACTAATTAAATCCCATTTTCTTCTTCAATGTGCATGTATAGCTGAAGGGCTTCCTGCAGCCAGTGGATGTGGTTTAGAAATTTAAAAGGGTAGAAAAATACAAAGTAATATTAATCCTTTAGGCAAATGTTATCCATTCCTAGACTATCCACAGGATTGTACCTACCCCCCATCACAGAACAACAGGGAGGTTGTCCCTATTTCCTGTAGAATCTCTAAGAGCAAACATTTGGGCTTTTTGGATAAAGAGCAACCTTGATGAGCTCAGATGGGTTTATTAGCTGAGAGTAAACGCTAATGCTGGTTGGAAATGAGGGCTGCCTTAAAAATCCCAAGCCTTGGGGAGGATGAGGGTCAGAGGAGGTCTTCAGGGACAAATTCTTGTACCTGATAGTCATCCAAAGCTGAAGGAAAATAATTGTCACATATGCTAAGGAGTCTTAGGAAGTCTTGACTAATGAGTCTTAAGCTTCCTCTATCTCTCATTTACCCATTTCTATCAAAGGTAGTGCTATCTTTCCTGCCTGCCAGGCTCAGAAACTTGGCATCATATTCATTATACTCTTCACTTTACTTCATCCCTCTCATCCAACCAGTTGCCAAATTTTGCCTTTTCTCCCTCTGCAGAATCTCCCAAATCCTACCCCATTTCTATACTTACACAACTACTATGTTAGTTAAAGCCTTCATCAGCTCTCTCCAGGACTATTGCCACAGAATTCTAATTAGTCTCTCCTGTCTCAATTCTCTCACCCACCCAGACCATCCTACACACTGTTGCCAAAGTAATTTGCCTTAGACATAGGTACAATGATGTGACCACACACACTCACATACTCTGTGTGCCCTAAGGGCTTCCTGCTGCAACTAGAATAAAATAGAAAAAATAAAATGGAAAAATGTGATAGAAAAGATCTGTTTTGTTTTGTACATCCTCCACAATCTGCCATCAACCCTTTAGCCTCATCTTAAAGATCTCCCTATCTGGCATTTTATAATCTAGTCATACGTGCCTTCTCTCTGTTTAAAAAAACATAACACTTAATGTTCTATCTCCACCTCCTATTGCCATGACATTTTATTTGTTGCTGCTCTTGCTTGGAACAGAGTCATTCCTTACCTCCACTTCAGAGAACCTCCCTTCCTTTAAGAAATTACTGAAGAACCTCCTTCTACACAAAATCTTTCTTGATTCCTCCAAATATTAATGTCCCCCAAGACTACTCAGAATGAAACTCCATATATTTTTTAAATAATTTTGTTTTCTTTATATTTATTTTGTATGCATTTTACATATATTCTCTCTAATCTTCCATCTCTTTCATTCTGTTTCTTTCCCTAAGATAAATTTATTAAACACTTAACACAGTTCCTGACACATAGAAACTGCTTAATAATGATTATTCCCTTTGACTCTTCCCCTTCCTTCTTCTTTGATGCCTACAGACCTGCCCAGGTTTCTTCTGGTTAGAGGAAGCTGGTCATGTTTAACCTATAGAGAGAATGTCCAAGGGGGAGTAGAGGAGAAAAGTCATAGAGAAAGGGTGGAAATGATAGCTAAAGTATTTGCTTTCTTGTAGAAGAGAGATTATAAGGGTTCAGCTAGGTCAGGACAAAGAACAATGGGTAGATGATGTAAAGAGGCCATTTTGGGATTTGTGTAAAGAAAAATTTTCTAAGAACTGTCCAAAGTAAAATGAGTTGCCTGGGAAGAGTTTGAGATGAACCTCTTTGGAGATCTTCTGGATGACCACTTGATGGGTATATAAAGTTTCAAACTAGATGACCATTAAGGTCCCTTTCACTCCCAAATTCTCTCTTTCAATACTTGCTGACTATAGAAGGCAATAATGTCTGCATTTTTCTTCATATGCATTCATTTCTATCATTATCAAGTCATGAGTTGGTCAAGCATGCAAAAAAGTCACTTGTATTTTCGGAAAGACAATAAGTTGAAGTCAAACCAAAGGATAATAGCCAAGATCATGAAGGGCCCTTAGTCTAGGACTTAAAAGGTTCCACTGAAGGAACAGGGGATAAAAAAAACCATCATCTCCTCTACTCCACCACAGAGACACATAAGAATGATCACAACCTTGATCATGTCATCTATTATTCACAAGTGAAATTACTTTATCTCATCAAAAGTCACAAATGTTAAGTCAATAAATATTTTTTTTAATTCATATTGTGGCCATGACACTGTACTAAGCACAAATAGGGGGGAAAAAGAAACAGTCTCTGTCCTCAAGGAGCTTGCATCTAATGGGGAAAAACAAAACACAAAAGAAGTGAAAAGTTGCAGGTGGTATGGGAAGATGCCTGACTCAGAGTCATGGTGGAGAAGTTAGTCAGAGGAGTCTGTAAAACCTTTGAATGTTCCATTTTTCACCATGCCTTCCCCACTGTTCT
This sequence comes from Monodelphis domestica, assembly GCF_027887165.1. Classification (NCBI taxonomy): domain Eukaryota; kingdom Metazoa; phylum Chordata; class Mammalia; order Didelphimorphia; family Didelphidae; genus Monodelphis; species Monodelphis domestica. Next base: position 36,030,311 of record NC_077234.1, on the reverse strand, counting down.
TTGTCTTCCTTCCTTCCTTCTTTCCTTCCTTCCTTCCTTCCTTCTTTCTTTCCTTCCTTCCTTCCTTTTTGACTATTGTACAACTTAAACTCCTCAAGTAACACTGTTTTTGTTTACTATGTTGTTTCTGTGATTCCATGATGGATGATCAATGCCCTTCCATTATTTTGATATCCATTTTCTGTGCCTATATACAGTTTGTAGTCTTGAACAGAAAACTGGAATGTGAATGCATTCTATTAAAAAGAGAGGGAGCAGATTGGAGTCTATTAAACCATGTCACTAAATTATGAAAGTGTGGAAAGTAGAGGAGCAAAGCTCTTTCCACCAGATTGACTGACTTTACATATAGCCTTTTGATAAAGACAAGAACATTCCATAGAATTGAGAATTTTTCTAACAAAAATGTATTCTCTCAGATATTTGTGTGTGTGTGTGTGTAAATTATCCCTTGGAGAACAAATATTAAGCATTAGGTAAAGTAATATAAAAATGAAGATTCTACTTTTATTTCATCCATTTTCCATCTTTCTACTTTGAACTAAATAAAGAATATTGGAAAGACTTTAGGACTCTCACCTTTAAAAGCATGAAAAGTCTAAATAAATTTTAATTTATAGTCCATTTGTTGCAAAAAAATAAGCCACTGCTAATAATGAAAATATTTTTCACCTTACTGTGAGTAAGGAGAAAATAAATTAGTCAGCTCTTTCCTTAGCATCCATATACAAGGAAATAGAGCTAAGTCAATAACTTGTAAAGTCTGTTCTCTTCATTTAATGACTCAAAACAAACCAAGTGGCCTGGTAAAAGTGTTCTATAGATTTTGTTTTCCTGCTGATCAATAATAATGATTGATACATTCACCAAAGAGAAGCATAGAATTTTTTATAACATTACACTTGTCTGTTATGTGGTCAAACAAAGAAAACAAATATTAAGAAACTTTAAAAATTCTCTTTCTCTCACCTATATTAAAATTTGGTAGTGTCCCAAAAAAATTTAATGCAGGTTCTCAGCTATATTAGTTTTTTTTTTAAATGTACTAAAATTTTGGAGGTGCTCTGTAGGTCAGTTGTATATTGTTTTCAGAATTCAATATCTGGTAAAATTCAAAGTGAATAAGTACCATTGTGTCTTTCTTTTCCTTCCTTCCTTCCTTCATTTCTTCCTTCCTTCCTTCTTCCCTTCCTTCCTTCCTCCCTTCCTTTCTACTTGTCCATTAATTCATCACTAAATTTATTCAGTTCAATCATTCATCCAATTATGAATTCAAATATCTGTTTATTTACTCCATGTATTAATTCATTACTTCATTCATTCATTTACCTTTTCATTCAGCCAATGACTATTTCTTGAGGAACACTAAATAGTATTGTAGCATTAGTCAAGTGAGTTTCTGAGTTCTTATTTAGTCAAGCAAATCACTTCCCCTGCAGTTTTCTAGAATTATAATGTCCCACAATGTGCTCATATATCCTAATCTTCACATCTGCATTTCTGTTTATAGATTTCACAAAGACGGCATGTTTGCAAAATCAGATGAGTCACCATAATAAGGAAATGAAAGGCATTATTTTCTACTTTATTTTCAGGTGAATGAATAATCAGGTCTCAGTTATAGGTTTTGGTGCTTTTGAAATACCAAATTGGTATACTGTTAATAAAGACAATGGGAATTAATAAAATGATAAAAAGCAGCTCATATATGAATCACTTTGAAGTTGCAAAAGTTCTCATAACAACCCCAGGAGACAGTTGGTGTAACTACAATTGTCCCTAATTTACAAATGAGGAAACCAGGGCTTTGAAAGATTGACATTATGCTTTAGAAATCAGTACTTTGCTTTTTCAAAGTATAAGTAATTATCATAAAAAGTATAGTGCTACAAGACTCTTCACAAATGTTAAACATGCCTAAAGAACTCATATTATCAGTTAACCAGACCACAGGATTAAAATATCCCAATTATTACATTTCAGTGGAATATACCATTGAGCAGCTCGCGTCAGGAACAGAAAAATCCCCAACCATTTGGAGGGCCACAGTTGAGTTTTGTCTTTCCTAGAAGGGAGTAAACTGTTTACTCCATGGTAAAAATGACAATTAAAAAAGTTTTCTGAAGAGATAGGATGAAGTTGAACCATTGTCTAGAGCCCCAATGTTCTCATGAGGAGGTTATTAATGGATTTTATAATTATAATTTTTATTTTTTATTTTTCAATTTTAATATATTTCAATTTTATTTATTTAATTTTTGATTTTATTAATTTATTAATTTTAAATTTTATTTTTATAAATTAAATTATTTATATATTCATTAAATAATATTATTCAATAATAAATTAATTAAAATGAATTTTAAATAGTTAATAAAATTAAAATTTAAAATTTAAAATTCAAAAAATTATTTTTGCTATTTATATAATTATAGATATATAAATATAATTTATATAATTTATGATTATAATTATATAGATATAATTAATGGGATTAAAAATAAGTTAGGCAGTTTTATAGTTAAAAATCCAACTTCAAATGGATTAAGACCTTTGGGGAAAGCAAAGGACATGGGCTGGGGAGAAAATAATGTTTGTTAATTGAAAATTTAAATTAAATTTGAAAAAGGAAAGCTATCTTAGACAAAGATGAGAAACCAGTAGTTCTTGTTTTTTGTCTTCTCCTGATGTCTCTTCCTTCCTATTCTTTGTCCCATTTGAAACCCCAGTTTTGGCTTGCTCCACATTTTCTTCCAATCCTACTTTCATGTTCCTGGAGAGAGCTGGGAAAGTCATGATAGCCTTCTGATTGGATCCTCTACAAACATGTGTTATGTAATTTCCCTGATGGCAGCAAAGCATTTAATATTCACCATTCTAATTTATTTTTCATTCCAGATTCTTCACTAAGATCAGCCACACTCCCAAGGGATCCGTGGATATATTTCAGGTGATTTTTGACTTTGTATATATGTGGAAAAAATAGTTGCTGTTGTTTAGTTGATTAGTCATGTCCAACTTCTCATGAATACATTTAAGGATTTCTTGACAAAGCAATTGAAATGGTTTGCCATTTCCTTTTCTGGGTCATTTTACAGAGAAGGAAGCTAAGGCAAGCAGGGTTAAATGATTTTCCCAGGGCTATAGCATTAGTAAATATCTGCAGCCAAATTTGAATTCAGGTCCTCTTGGACTTGATGCCTGGCACTCTATCTACTACACTACCTAGCTATCCAGGGGAAAAAATATTTCTTTTAATGAAAAAAAATCTCTATCTGAAATCGAACATTTCCTTCACTTAAATAAAAACATTATTCTGAGAAGGGGTCTGTTGGCATCACTAGACTACAAGGGGGTCCATGACACAAAAAAGAAAATCTTATCTTGTTCTCAAATCTATTAATCCAAATTAGATTTAGGGATTTGGGGGGGGGGGAGAGGAGCTTAATAGAGCTGTAATTTCATCCATGTAGGAAACTCCCAAAGTGGACATTTCTGCTACCAATGCTGATTGACAGCTCTTCTCTAATTTAGAGCTTTACAAAGAGCCTGGGGCACTCACAAATGGATTGATTTGTTCCCTGAGGCCACATAGCCAATAGCAGGCTTCCTAGACTCCAAAGCCAGTCCTCTCTCCACTCCACTCCTCAGCCTGTGAAACAGACTTAAAAAAAAAAAATAGAACTAGGTTCTTGATGAAATCTATCCCATGGAGAGGATGCATTTCATTTAAAACCTTTTGAAGCTGAAAGTGTTGTAGGAGCAATCAAGAAGTCTCAAAGAGTACCCCCCCCCCCATGTCACTTACATTTAAGTACAAGATAAGCATTTTAGCCAAGAGGTCAGATCAATTCCTTATTTGCTTTTGGACAATGGAAAATGACTATCATTTCTGTGCCTCCATTTCCTTATCTGAAAAATAGAAAGTATAACATCTGCACTACCTTGCTTGGGTGAGAGAGATTGAATTGAGTGCCTCTTCCTTTTAAATAGTCTCCCATCTAACTCCATCTTTCTTGTATGGCTCCTGATTTCCATGTTGCCACCCACAAATAAAATGTCAGTTTCCCAAGAATGTGGACAATGTTTTTACCTTTCTTTGTAACCCAGGGATTCAGCAGCTCTGGGCTCGTAGCCAGCACTTTAGAATAACTTGTTGACTGAGAATAATAGAAAGTTTTATTTTGCTCACCTTGGAGAAAGGAAGACTCAGATTTTATAATGCATCAGCCTGTATCTTCTTCACAGTTCATGATGCTTTTCTTGACTCAGTGATTTTTAGTCTGACTTCACTGACCCTTGACTCCTAATATTGATATTTAATAGTAAATCATTATTTTGTTGAAAATGAAGAGAAAATAAAATCTCTTTTGTATTTTTCAACATTATAAATTTTATTTCTTCCCTGCATTTTAATATTATAAATCCAATTGCTTCTCAGCCTTGGTTTATTATTTATTTATTTTTTTGCCAAGTTGCTAATTCTCACCAAAGTTAGCCTTGGCTTAATGGTAAGAATGATGAATTTGGTGTTAGAGGATCTGGTTCAAACCCTAGCTTTTACTTGAATTATTGTTGATCTTAGACAAATTTTGTAACATCTTTATGTCTCACTTCATTCATATATAGATGAAAGTGTGAAGCCTTTGATAATCTATCCCCCTCCTACCTAGTCAGTCTCCTTACCATGTACTCTTTGACTCACAGACAATGGCATTCTTTTTGCTCTACATAGGAAAGGGCACTCCATCCCTTGTCTCCAAGCATTTTTTCTAACTCTTCTCCATGGCTGGAATTCTCTCCCTCTTCATCTCTGCCTATTTCCTTCTCTGGCTTCCTTTTCATCCCAATAAAGTCTCACCTTTTACAGGAAACCTTTTCCAATTTATTTGTTGTATTTTGGTTAGTTACTTCTTGTTAATCATATATATATATATATGTATATATATATATATATATATATATACACACACACATATATATATATATATATATATATATATATATAATTTCCTAGTACTTATTTTTTGCTTGTTGATCCCATTAAATTATAAGCTACTTGAAGGGAGAAAATGTCTTTTGTTACTTTTTGTATGACCAGCACTTAACCCAGATCATAAAAGGCACCAAACAAATGGCTATTGAGTGACAGGAAGTCCTCCAGTGCTAGAATGACTTCTCTCCTCCTTTTTCAAACCCTTCCCTTCCATCTTAGAATCAATTCTATGTAATGGTTCCAAGGCAGAAGAGCTATAAGGGCTAGGCAATGGGGTTAAGTGACTTGCCAGGGTCACACAGCTAGGAAGTGTCTGAGGCCAGATTTGAACCTAGAACCTCCAATTTATAGGCCTGACTCTCAATCCACTGAGTCATCCAGTTGCATCTCCACTCCGAATTTTTTAACGTTTTCTCTCTTTACCGGTCTTTACCTTCTAGAAACCATAGATTTATTCAAGACTCAGGTCAAGGATCACTATAAGAGATATTTCCTAATTTCCTTATTTATTTCATCTAAATTATTATATATTTATTTCACATTTATATCCCTTTACTTAATTGTGAACATGTTGCATTACTTCAAAAGAATGTAAATTCCATGACTATACTTCTCATTTATCCTTTTATCCCCAGTCCCATAGAAGGCATTTTATAAATTCTAATTGATTTGTCTGTCTATGCAATATTCAAAAATGTTATCCTATCATTTTCCCATGACCCCCTCCTCTTTATTATGTATTTAATTATCACATAATTAAATACATATAGCATATATGTTTTATTTTTCTATTAGAGTATTAATGTTTGGTACACAGTAAAGATATAGAGAAGAGGATCTTAATAAAGACCTTCACCAGACATAGCAGCTGTCTTTGAATCATAGCAACAGAATGTCAAATAAACAGCATGTTTACTCTGATTAAAAACTCAGTCTTGGTATCATGTAGAATAATCTTCATCTACATGGTAATATTGGAAAGACTAGACATACATTTCATAAAATATATCAGTTTACTCATCTCATTTATGGGATCGTGATTAGCCAAGGATTCACAAAATGACCATTTTATTAAAATAAAAATAATTGTTAGTATGACAGAAAATGTCTTAGAACCAAAATGTTGCGTGGGTTTCCTATTTCACTTTGTTCCACACCAGCTATCCCACTCTGGGCAAATCTCTGAACCTCTGAATATACATGTAACACTTATAGAGAAACTACCTATTTATCTGAGTTCAGGAAGTTTCTCAGTAAGAGTTTCCTATACTGACGAAATCAAGTCTGGCCAATAAATATAATCATATAAAATATGCAAAGAGCTTACTACCCCCTAAGAAAATCCTTTCCATTTTGTTTTCATTGATAGGGATTTGTTTTTCTTCTGACATGAAGTCTTAAAAAAATATATATATATATGTATATAATTGTTTAGCAAACTTTACATCACCATATTAATGTTTGTTATTATTATTATTACCTTCACCATTATTAATAGATTCTACAACATTCACCCATCTACTGTGCCTAGTTCTACCCTCTAAGGCTAGAACTTGATCTGTGTACAAGACCTTCAAATACTCAAAGTCAGAAGACACAGATTCTCAGTTCTTCAATCTATTTATTTACTGTAGGATGGTCTTTCCTGTCCACCTCCCCCAGACACTCTCCAGACTGTCAATCTACCTTCCCAAATGTGACATATAGAAATGAATAGAGTATTCAGACATGGTCTGGCATGGAGAGAGTTCAATACACCAATCTTTCCATTCTCTTCATCTCTCTTTACAAACCTTAAGATGACTATATCTTCTTTTTAGGTGGATATGTCTTATTGCTTTCTGACCCATTTTTGGCTTTGAGTCTCCCAAATCTTTTCCACATGCACTTTATAAGCTATGTTTCTCCAATCTTTTCTAAGCAAGTTTCTTTTTTCCACCAAGAATAGAACTTTACATTAAGTCTCAATTAAAAATTAGTTTCTCTACAGGAACCAAGATGGTAGCTTAGTAACAGCAAAAGCCAAAACCATTCTGACTGTCATTCCAAATCGATCTTTAAAGTGTCTCAAAATGAAGGAGTAAAAAAAAACAATAGCATGACAAGAGTGAGGGGACTCTCCTACTGAACACAACTTGAAATATAGGGAGAGGGAGTTGATTTTCATGGAATAAGAGGGAATCAGTAGCAAAACTGCATAGAGAAGTGCTGGCCAACCACCCCTGACCTATTGTGGGAGGTTCTCCAACTGTTCAGGATCCTGGGACTTGGGCTACACCAACAAAAGAGAGCACCAAACCTCCCCCCTTAAAGTCACAGGCCCTAGCACCAGCCAAATGTGAGGCCTGGAAGTCTGTAACACTGGTTACTTTCAAGCTTGCACTGCTGTGGTGTTGACTTAACCATAGGGCAAAATATCTCACAGTGCTGATGCCTGCAAGCCAGCAGCAGAGGAAACAGAATCAACAAGCAGCTTTCAAAATTCCCAGACCACAGACAAAAAAAAAAAAAAACCCTGGGAAAATGAGTGAACACATAACCCTTGAAAATTTCTGTGAGGACAAAGAATTAAAAAACAGAACCATCAGGGAATGGTGAGGTGCCAACAACCATATGAAAAACGTCAAAGACAAAACAAAAAACAAAAAAAAACAGGAATTGGTCTTGAGCTCTGGAAGAACACAAAAAGGAATTCAAAAATCAAATAAGATAGGTCTAAGTAAAATGAGAAAAAGAAATGAAAGTAATGCAAAAAATATGATAGCTTAAAAAGTTAAATTGATCAACTGGAAAATGAGGCAAAAAAAATGAAATGAAGAAAAGAGTGCCATGAAAAGTAGAACAGGCCAAATGGAAAAGGAGGATGATGGGATAAATTCAGTCTTTAAAAATTAAAACTGGGCAAATAGAAACTAATGACTTCATAAAACATCAAGAAGAAATAAAATGAAATCAAATAATGAAAAATTGAAGAAAATATGAAATATTTGTTTAAAAAACTGACTTGGAAAAATAGAACCAGCAGAGACAATTTAAGAATTATTTAGCTACCTGAAAGTTATGACCAAAAAACTGCCTAGGTATCATATTACAAGAAATTATCTGAAATTTGCTTCCTGGTTCATCTTTCTACTGTTAAGACCTTTTTACATCCAAGCTCTATCATCCAACATATTAGCTCTCCCTTCTAACTTCATGCTATCTTCAAATTGGACAAGCCTGTCATGTAAAGTGAAGAAAACACAATGTCAAGGAGGGATCCCTAAATAAAATTATGCTATTCTTCCAACACCAAAGTATTATTTTAATTTAAAAAAAAACAATTCAACAAGCATTTATAATCCCCTTATATGCATCCTATGCTAGATGCTGGTGATATTAAGACAGAAATGAAATAGCTTCTTTTCTCAAGGAATTTAAATCATATCAGGGACTATAAGAGTGATGAAGATAAATAACAAAATATATTCAAAGTATGGGAAGAATAATTTTTCAATAGCACTAACAACCTGGGGTATTAGGATACACATCCTAGACATGGTTATACTTGACTTAAACATTTAGAGTAATGAAGGGTCCCATAAAAAGAGACCAGAAGAAGTATATTTCAAGACTCAATCTCATTCAAAGACTCACAGACAAAAGATAATATGTAGGTATTCAAATTTGCATTGAATAGGAAATAGGTATGTTCCTTGGAAATAAAGAGTGTATAAAGTATAGTAATGCTCAATGAGCTTATTATGTCTGAAACAGATTTTGAAGGGCTTTAACAGCCCAAAAGGTAAGTTTATGTATTAACCTGTAAACACCAAAGTACTACCAGAACTTGCCTCTTCATCAGGAGAGTGACCTGACCTGACTTTTATTTTAGGAACATCATTTTGGTGGTTATGAAGAAAATAGGTTGGACCAAGGAGAGACTGAAGTTAGGAAGATCCTTGGAAAGGTCCAGGTTAGAAATGATGAAGGCTGGCAGAGTGGGAACTCCTTGAGTAAAAGGGAAAGATATAAGATAGGGCAGGGAGACAGAATCAATGAAATTTGTCAAATGATTAAATATGTGGAGTGAAGAGAGAAATGATGGGAAGGCCATTTCCAAATGATGCCAGCTCTCTTGACAGAAGTAAGGAATTTCAGAAGTTGGTTGAGTTTCAGGGGCATATGGTAGGGAGAAAGAGAATGATTTCTGTTTTGAACTTGTTGAGATTGAGATTTCTTTAAGGCATCCAGTTGGAAATGTTCAGTGGGCAGTTGGTAATGTGGGGGTGGAGCTCAGGAACTAACATGAATAAATGTGTGAAGATGAATAAATTGATAGCTAGATAGATCTTAATTACAGGTCAAATTATATATTCCCCCCAAAGAAAGAAAATATATTTAAAAAATAATATGCAGGGTATGGGACCATATAATAAACATTTGTAAGCAAAAAATAAAAATAAAAAACAAAAAAACATAGACCTTGACCTATAGGAGTAGACATTCTCCTGAATGAGTTCATTTGTTATCCTCATCCTCCTCATTATCATTAGTATTTATTGTTCCTCTCTTCAAATCTTATGCAAATGGAAAGGAAAATTTGATAGCAGTGAGACAGAAGATATAGAATATTTTCTATAGATAAGAAGACAGAGATATCTGGGCCCTTCCTCAAAAACCAGGTTAAATACTAAATAGGTGAAAATTTAACATTTCTATTAAATTATACTAAAATCAATTAATGGAGATTGGAATGTTGTCTCTCCTAATTATTTGAGTGCGTTTGTGTGTATATGTGTCTGTGTGTGTGTAGTCAAATGGAGGTAAGCTCTTTCAAAGTAATCATTTAGAAGGAATTATAAGAAACAAAAACAAAAATGGGTGAATTTAATTATGTATATATATAAAAAGCAAATCTCTCCTTGCCCACTGGAAACATGAGTTATAAAACCCTGTTGGACAATACCCTCTCCTTTGACAACTCATGTGTTCATATTTCCCAGGATCCTTGCTTCAAGGACCACACAAAAACTTCCAACCTCTAATGGCGAGCAGAGTACAATGACCCAGGGTGCTAACTCCTTTCTTTCCTGAGTCTAGCTAGTGGGGATGGGATAGAGTGTAGAGTGCTTAATTTGGAAAATGCTAATTTGAGAAACTCTTCAATGTATTGCTTTGTCCCAGCCTTGAAATTGGGATGAATTTGAGAAGAGAAGTATTAGTGTCTAGAGAAAGGAGTGGGAGAAAGCATGACCTTTTTTAGAGAACAATTGTAAATTATTCTCTAAACCTCCAAAAGGCTCCACCAGAGTTAGGACCCAGACTTGCTGGTGAAATAAGAGGTATCTCTGTACCTCCCAGTTGCACAGGAATGTTGATCAGGTCAACATTGAACCCTGCTCCACCTAACATTTCTTGGGCTCCCAGGACTTTTCAAAGCCCCTCAAAAAACTGGAACTTCCCCTCACACCATCACCACCAAAATGCATATGCTCAATGATTGAAGTAAGCTCCTTGAGAAAATAGACTTTCATATTCACTTCTTATGCCCCTGTGCCCAAGACACAATGAGTGCCCTGATGATTGACCAGTTACTGGTTGTCTTGAGAGGCTTGGTCAGCCTCTCAAAGTCTCAGTATTTTTATCTATGATATGAGAGGACTGAGCAATGGCATCATGTTGATTAAAAACTCATTCTATTCAATCATTCTAAAATATTATTTCTACTCCACTAGAAATAATTGAATGTATGCATGTGTGGCAGGAAAGAATAGGAAGTTTATGGGTGAAGGAGGGAATGGTATTAAGGATGATAGTCCTAGATTCCTAGATTCAGTTCTAGATGATGTAATATATGGTTCCAGTAGTGTATACTTAGGAGGGTGTGAGTGGAATGGGGTAGGATAGAAAAGCTAGGCAGCAGTCAAGCCAGATAATCAGAGAAAATCAAAGAGTAATAGAAAGGGGCTCTCTTGCCTGTTCTCTTTCCATAGGGATATTTTTTTCTCCATGTAAAGTTGTTTTAAAAAAATCATCTCTGTAACATCCTGACATCCTCATCACTTCCTTTCAGTCTGATCACACCATGGGCAGAGGAATCTTGGGGCCAATTACCTTTCATAATTGAGTGATTGGATCTTTATTATTTAAGATTTGTAGAACAGGACAATTGTCATATTTTTTTCTGGTAAATTAAACCATTATCTCACAGTAGTGGCTTCTTTCTAATTTTTAGTGGATTGTGGGCATCAGGAGGAATCTTCTCCCCAGATATAGGTAGTAATGTATAGTTTTTGTTTTTTACATACTGATTCTCCTTCAAATAACTGTAGCTAAAGGATACAGGGAATATTTTTTCATTAAATGAGGAGATCTGAAAATTGCCAAGCAAGTAAATACTATATTGGATAAAGCAAGGAATTTGAAGTGAGGAATAACTGAATTAAAATCCTGCTACATGCCTTTACTGATTGTATGCTTCTAGTGAGTCATTTAACCTCTGTGTTCAAATCCTGTCTCATGAATTTACAGTGGGATTATAACAAGTCATTTAATCTCTTGTAGCCTTAATCATCTTTTCTAGAAAGTGCAGGTGATAATAACATTGAGCTCCTATGATATTATTAATATGGAGTACTTTTAAAACTATACAGCTCTCTGTATTTAAGGGTCAGCTATTATTAAAAATATTATTAAATACTGAAATTTGGCAAAGGATCTGTGACCTCATCAGTGTCAATATTTCCTCCTGTTATGACTTATTTCTCTTTTGATTGGTTTTCCCCCTATGTACGCTACTTTTACTATGCACTTTATATCCAACTCCCTTCCACTACCATTTTATGAAAAATACATTGTCAAATAATTGCTAAGGGGGCAATTACATCTCTAAATACTTCTACAAACAAACAAAAAAAAACAGAAATCAAGTTTATAAATTAAAAATGCAATTAAAATAGAAGAAAATAAATAATTATCTGAACTATTAAATACCAAAATAGAAATTCTGAAAATCAAAGAAGGAATTAATAACATTTAAAATAATCATAAATTTAATTGCATTAAAAACTGGGATGTCATTTTTTTAAAAATAGTTAAACTATTAATTTGATTTCAGATCTAGGAAGGTAAATCAAATTAAAAGTATAAAAAGGGAAATGGAAAATTCAAATAAGTGAACAGGCAATAAAATATTATTAGAAATTATTTTTCATCTATAGTACCATAATATCATCAGCATGAATGAAAGATATAAATATATGAAAAATTATAAAATAGTTAAAATAAATGAACAAGAAATAAATAATTCAAACAGACCAGTTTTAAAAGGACATGAACTATGTATGAATGAACTTCCAAAGAAAACAATTATAGAATCATTAGGATTCACAAGTGAATTCTTTCAAAAATTCAAAATATGATTAATTTTAAAATTATATAAACTATTTGCACAACTAGAAAAAAAGATACTATTGCGTTCCTTTAATCACATAAATACAGTCTTGATACATAAACCAGAGAAAGATAAACAGAAAAAGAAAATTATAGACCAATATACCTAATTAATATTTATGCAATAATTTTAAATGAAATATTAGGAAAGAAGCTAAAATAACAGATCACAAACATCTATACTATGATCAGGTTGGACTTATAGAAGGAATGGAGTTTAATATTGGGAAAACTACAATTAACTATATTAACATCAAAAATAGCATATCATTATTTTATCAATAAATGTAGAAAAATCTTTGATAAAATATAATGTTTATTTTTGTTAAAACAAACTAGAAAATGAACAAATAAAAGGACTTTTACTTAAAATAATAAGTTGTATGTATTTAATGTGGATCTACTATTTTATGTAAGAGATAACCTAGAATCTTTTGTAATAAAATCAATGGAAAAACATATAGGTCTACTGTAACCACTTCTGTTTCATATAGTACTAGAAATATAAACTATAACAATAAGTCAAGCCTAAGATTGTGAAGACATAGTTATTAGTACCAAGGAAACAAAATCATCACTTTTTGTAAGTGATATCCCATATACTTATCATGTACCAAGAATGAACTGAAATTAATTGAAACAATAGCATAAACAAATGCATATAGATCATAGTACTTCATTATAAAATCAATAAAGCCCAACAGGAAGAGATACAAAGATAAATTTCACTTACATTTACTTCAGAATGTTTGAAATACTTCATATTTAACTTTCAAAGATTTGCATGATTGTTATATAAATATAAATATAAACTATGATTTAAAGAAATATAGGTGTATATAATTGGAGAAATATTAATTGCTCATGGGCAGAATTAATTAATATAATACAATGAAAATGCTAAATAAAAATGCTCATTCTATGCAATATGAAACTACCAAAGGATTATTTCATGGAGATGAAAAATAATAACAAAATGCATATATGGAGACAAAAAGGCCAATCATCTCAAGGGAAATAATGAAATAAAGTATGAACAAAAAGAAACTGGCAGTGTGAGATCTCGAAAGTAATGATGCTTAAAACAATTTAGTATGAGTAAAAAAAACAGAGATATCAATCAGTAGATCAGATTGACTCTTCATAATACACAAATAAAAATATTTGACAGGCTAGTACTGGTTAAAAACAATGAACACAGCTCCCTGGGTAAAGAGTTACTACTTGACAAAAATGCCTCAGAAAACTGGGCAGCAGTATGGAAAAATTAGATGTAGAATAGTATCTCACACTTCATAGAAAGAAAATCTTCAAATGGATACAATAAAAAGTCACACCATAAAGAAAGAGAAAAAAGTAGGAAAAATTACCTGTTGGATCTGTGGATTGGAGAAAAGTTCATCACCAAACTATAGATAATATCACAGAAGAAAAATGGATGAATTTAATTATATAAACTTTAAGGTTTTGTATAAACAAACTTATAAAGCTTAGATTCCCTGGGAATATTTTCAACCATTCTGGAAAGCAATTTAGAATTATACATAAAAAGTTACTCTATACTGTATGACTCTTGATTGACCTAAACTATCAAAACACCTAAAATAAACCAAAGAAACAACAAAATTTAAAAAAAAAAGACAAGTATAGTAGTTCACTTTGTGGTGGCAAAACCCCCCCTGGAAACTGAAAGGATACTAAATAAATGAGGAATGGCTAAATAAATTTAGGCATTTGAATGTGAAGTGCTATAATCCTATAAGTAATGAGCAAAGAGATGATTTTAAAGAGATAGAAAGTTGCATGTCAACTGATGATGAAGAAAGTGAACAGAACTAGAATAATTTATGATCTCAGTATTAGAAAAAAACAATTTTAAAGATTTTAATAATCTGTAGAAGAAGAAAATAAATATTACAAGGAGGAAAAAATGCACAATTAACACCACAACAATAAACTGAAAGGTGTAATAAATATGATAATTACAAAGTTCATCCATGATTTCAGAGGACCAATCATGAAGATTTGCTTTCTACCTCTTACAAGTGACATAGGATTTAGGATACTGAAAGAGATATTTATATTTTGTATACAATCAATGGATGATTTTTTTGCTCACCTATGTATATTTTTACCCAAAAAAAATTTTTTTTGGGGTGGCAGCTGGGTAGCTCAGGAATTGAGAGCCAGTCCTAAAAACAGCAGGTCCTAGGTTCAAATGTGACCTCAGATACTTCCTCACAGTGTGGTCCTGGGTGAGTCACTTAACCGCCATTGCCTAGCCCTTACCAATCTTCTGCCTGATTTCTGATTTTATTAACATAAGGAACTCCCAGGTGGGAAAACTCCTTTCGAAAACTCAGGTCAGAACTTTCTAGTCAACTTAGAATCTTGGTTTGCTGCCTAGACCACATAAAATCAAAGGGACATGTCCAGGGTCCTGAACAGCATAGTTCTCTAATAAATAGCTATTATATTCAAAAGTGGAATGAAGGACATGATGGAGATCTTGCAAAGGAAGTCTCAGTTACTACTTGCTTTCAAGAGTCTCTAAGCTCCCATCCAACTTTGAGTAACTGTGATTCTGAATCAAGGTAGTTGACTGCTAAATTCTCTAGTAGCCAAAAAAAGTAGAATATACATTTAATATAAGAATACCACATTGATGTACTTTTTGTCTGATGATAGTGGACTGCAGAATATCACATATATGTGTGCTGCCTCAATTCCTATCCTTTTAAATAAAATTAAAAAGTTATCTAAGGCAATCAGAGAAGAGAGAAAAATGACTAGGAATGTCATATAAAAAGACAAAAAGTTGGGGCTTATTGCCATTCATTAAATTTATCTCTTTCTTATAAAATATAAAATATTTTTCCATGGCATTTTCTATTTTCAGATGGCTTCCTACTCAATTACCCTGTACTATGATAATTCACATTGGATCATTCCCCCTTTTATGCATGAATAAAGTAAGGTTCAAAAGTTTTACTGACTCAGTTTCAAATCTCAGTTTTGCTGTGCAGTACTCTCTTGGGCAAATCACTGAATTTCAAGGGACTTCTGTTCTCTCATCCATAAACCAAGGGAATTGGATACAGGATTCTTTAAGGCCCTTTTATAAAGCCATAGAAAATCAACTGATGTCTTATATCAAATAGAAGAAACTCAGGCCAACCACTACCTGACCATAAATCTCCTCTACATCTATCCAAGCTGCTCCCATCCAGCCTTGTGTTAAAGTCGGAACCTTGACAGAGGTCACTGATTCCATATTTAAATAGCTCTGATTATGAGGAAATGTTTACTTGTGTAGAACTTGAATTTGCCTTTTAGCAATAGTCATCCATTGAGCTAACTTCTTTCCACTAAAGTCAAGCAGAAAAAAGAGTTAGCTCAGTCCCATATGATCAGCCTTCAATTGAAGGTTTGGTGTCCTAAAGTTTCCTCTTCTCTGTGTTCAACATCCATGGTTTCTTCACTTGATCTTCATATGGTACAAGCTCAATACCCTTCCTCATCACTGTCATGTTCACTTTTATTACTCTCTACAATATCAATGCCCTTCCTAAAAATTTGCACCCAGAATGCCTCATCCTATCATCCTACATTATCATTCAAGTTAAATTGTATCTAGGAAACTTTTACATAACCATCAGGATGAATTAGAAGCAGTGCTTCCAGAATGATGGAAAGGCAATGGAGTTTAGTTTCATATTTTTAAAGCTTTTATTCTATCCCTCAACACTTTGATGAATGCTAACCCATTCACTTCCTCTTTTATGCTCTCATATATTCCCCCCTTTTTATAAACCTTCTGTCTTAGAATCAATACTGTGTATTGGTTCCAAGGCCGAAGAGTGGTAAGGGCTAGGAAATGGTGGTCAAGTGACTTGACCAGGGTCACACAGATGGGAAGTGTCTGAGGTCAGATTTGAACCTAGGACCTCCTGTATCTAGGTCTGGCTCTCAATCCAATGAGCTATCCAGCTACCCCCTCCCCTTTATTTTTATGTAGGATACCCCCCCAAATTTTAGTGTAGTTTTAAGCAAGTAAAGCTTAAAAGTTTAAATAATTACAGTTTATAACTTTGGGGCCACCCTATAAATTCATTATCTTCTTTTTTCCTTAAATCATCCAACTCTCACGTGGGTCTTTCAATGAGCAAGAACACAAGGCTTAGACTCAAGAAGTCCTAATTTAAAGTTGTGACTCCTCTACCTACTAGCTGTGTGGTTAGCCTCTACCTGCCTCAGTTTCTTCATCTACAAAAGGGGAATGATAATAGAATCTGTACTACAGGTTTGGTGTGAGACTCATAGTATCTATAAAACACTTCTGCAAACTTTAAAACAATATACAAATGACCAATATTTTTGTTGCTCATGTTTGCAGATAATACTATGTAGAAAAATGGGAAATGATGAGGGCAAGGAAGCCCTAGGTTGTGTCCAGAGGCATGCAAACGTTCAGTTTCCTTTTTGTTTGAAACTGTCTGAAAATCAGGTGACTGCTATTAGAGTCCAGGATCTCTTACCCGTCAAGAAAGAGGTCAAATGATACACCAAAAACATCTCTACACATACTCTCAAAAGCACCAGTGACTGATAAAAGCAAAACTTACATTGTACTTGATACAAAAGAGCCCTACTGTGTACTCAGAGCAATTTACTAATGAGAGATTCACAGAGAAGAAAAAGAATTTTAAAAACCTGGGAGAAAGCAGAGAGTGTGCCCACAGTATACTCCCCCATTCTTCTCTCCTACTCCATCTCTAACCTCAGGCATTTGTCACTTAGCAACATATCAAGCTGGAAAAAGCACTGAACATACTATCAAGAGAAACCTGAGTTTTCTTACTGGCTAGAAGACTTTTAAAGGAAGTTAGGTGGCACAGGGTACATTATATATGCCACAAGGACATTCCTGGAAGTCAGGAAGACTCATCTCCATGAGTTTAAATCCATTCTCTGACACACACTAGCTATGTGACCCTGGTCAGTCACTTAACCCTATTTGCCTCAGTTTCCTCATTTCTAGAATAAACTGGAGAAGAAAGGGTTAAACCACTCTAGTACCTTTGCCAAGAAAAACCCAAATAGGGTTATGAAGAGTTATACAAGGACTGAAACAACTGAACAACAAAAAAGACATAATGGTTAATCTTGGGCAAATCACATGGTTTCCATTTGGTTTTAAACCTGGAAGACAGGAAGACAATTTTCAATTATCTCCCAGAGTCCTCAGCAAAGACAATGCTATAGAAATGTGAGCAGCTAATTAACAGCTCATACATATATTGGTGTATTTAGCCCCATCAACACAGCAAACACAATGGTTTCCATATGTGCCCCTGCCCCAATAGCTCTGTTTGCTTGCTGATGACTAAACTGGGATGAAATAAACTCTGTTCCTATTTAGCCCAAGGCTTGGATTCCTAATGAATTATAGTGTCCCAAAAGGCTTACTGAAATTTTAAGCACTTAAAGATATTAAAGCTTAAAAATGCACTAAGACTTTAGGACACCCTGTGTAATACCACCTATGGGGGGGTTCTTTTTTTTTCTATGTCTTAGATCCCTTTGGGAGAGAAGAGGGAGAAAAAGCAAAGAAAAAAAACATAAACCCAAACTAAAAATAACAAATAAACAAAAAGAATATCAATTCTAAGTGTAACGTCTAAATACAGAAGAAAAAGAAAAAGAAATGCTCTCTATAGCCTTTTTATGCATTCTCCAATAGCTTTGGGCATCATTTTTAGATACTCTTTGTGTGACCTTGGATAAGTCACTTCTAAGATTCAGTTTTCTCATCTGTACAATGAGGGAGCTGGACCCATTGCCCCCTCCAAAGTCTAGATCATGGATTCTATGTTCTCAGATGTAGTGTATGCTGCCCAAAAGTCACTCCCGGCCACACTGGCATCTGACAAATACGAACATCCTGTGGGCTGTGTTCACCTGTATATGTGGGCATACACATAATCTTTCAAGGAATATCCAATTCACATTTCAGCATAGGCTCTACTGGGAAGACAAGCATTTGTCCTGTATTGGACAGACATTTGGTCTCAGTCATATTTTATGTCGGGTCTTCGTAGCTGGAAATACTCAGCTTCTAATAGATGACAAATGGCTAAATTTCAGACTTTTCCCCACTCACCCCTTAATCAAAATATGCAACAATAATGAGCTCCCCCAAATAAAAAGATGAAGCCTGTCCACCAAAGAGATGAAAATCACCTACCAGAAATATTCTTACATTTATTTACAGTTGACTACCTTTGTGGTTTCAGAGACACTGGCATGGCCTCTTTGTACCCCCACTGCTGTCCCTATATCCTTGGTTGCTTCTTGATGACCAAGACTGAGTCAAATAAGTTTGGTTATCATTTAACCCACAGCTTGGACTC
Source organism: Monodelphis domestica (assembly GCF_027887165.1). Taxonomy (NCBI): domain Eukaryota; kingdom Metazoa; phylum Chordata; class Mammalia; order Didelphimorphia; family Didelphidae; genus Monodelphis; species Monodelphis domestica. The sequence continues at coordinate 36,011,468 of NC_077234.1, read as the reverse complement.
CTATTAAAATACAGTGTGTCAAAAGGAAATGCTGAATTTTAGTTAGTGAATATAAAATATAATTAAGCCCCCAATTCAAAATCATTGACCCCCTTGAAATTTATCTACCAAATGTCACCCACCAAAATAGATCAGTCGCAGCTGATCTCCCCAGACCTCACTAGAAAAGAGAAAGCGCCACATCATTTAATTCTTTATTTTTATTTTGGACTGTGATTCATAGGAGCAGATTTCATTAAGGTGAGAGGATGAAGCAAGTAGATAGAAGGAATGTGAGGGAAGGATGTGTCACCAGAGCAGAAAAGAGGAAGAACAGGGAAGCTTGGGGGAAAGACAGAGGAGCTTCACTGACTTTACAATTGGGCACAGACTGTGTCCCACAGTTGAATATTGAAATCTATGGCCTCTTCATCCCTCCTTAAAAGTGATAGATCCATGGATTCACTCACTCACTCAACAAGCATTTATCACTATCAACAGGGATGATCTGTCTTTAGCAAATCAATTTTGAAATATGGGAAGATTTATATGAACTGAGAGCTGTTAAGGACAGACCTGGGATTTCACTAGTATCCCTGAACTCTCCAAATGGAGGAGAGAGTATATCTTCACAGAAAGTATTACTATTAGAGGGTTGTCAAGAACAGAACTGTCAAACTTGCCATCAAGGCCACATGCAGCCATAACATATCTCCGGGCATTTGGAACCAATGCATCTGTTTTCAGAAAAAGAATTAATGAACTGAATGGAAACAGGAGTCAACTGTATCTTGGCTTCTGGATAACTAAATTTGGACCAAAGAAACGATGCTCTTGTTTAACCCATGGCTTGGATTACTATTAGAAACAGTGTCCCAAAATAAAGATACTATTAATTGGTGGTTTCCCAAGTGACTATGTAAACTGAAAGGATTGTTATATACAGTTTAATGTCCCCTGTTTCTATCTGAGGATGTTACCACTGGCCTAGAGCACGAAAAGATGAATAGACTTGAATGGAGTCACAGAGATAGTGTGTATCATGGATACAGCTTGAACCCAAGCCTTGCTGGTTCAGGAACAGACACATGATACAGTGGATAGAGTGCCAATCTTGAAATCAGGAAGACCCAAGTTTAAACCTGCCCTCAGACATTTAGTAGCCGTGGGACCCTGAGCAAGCCACTTAACTTCTGTTTGCCTCAGTTTCCCCACCTCCAAAAGAAATATAACCAAAGTACCATCCTCCCAAGATTATTGGGAGGATCCAATGAGATAATATTTGTAAAGTGCTTAGCACAGTACCTGGTACATAGAAACTAATAAATAAATGCTAGTTCATTATTATTATTAGTTTATTACTATTATTATTCAGAGGTCCAGCTCCATAACTACTAAACCATGCTCTTTTGAGCTGATAGAGTAAAAAAAAACAGAAACAAAGTAAAAGTATATAGTATCTAAATAAAAAGATGCCTAAATAAAACAGAGCAATCACTTTTAAAATGAAATATTACAGAATTAAAAAGAATTACCACCCTCTCTCAAGAATATTGTAAGAGACTACGGGGTAGAATTTGGCATATAAGGTCACTGAAGTTACAAATTTTATTTAATTCTTTTTATTTGTTATGCGGCAGGTATATTTTGGGGGTAGAGGATAGGGAGGATGAATATATCCAGGCATGAATATGATTTTTAAAGGCATCAATCTAAAAAAAATTAAAAAAGAAAAAAATCAATTTTGTCTTAAGAATCATATCACTCCCTAAATATGGGGCAACTGACACCAGGTCTGGGAATTACTTGTCTAATGAATTTCATAATGCCCCACTCTTTCTTTGGTTCAGGAGAGAGCTGAGATGAATAATTGTTCTCTTTTCCTCCCTCAAACACAAGTTACTCTCAAGTAGTAAGCTAAGTGTTTAAGGAGGCACATTAACTTTCAGGTCACTTGGGTGCAATTCAGAGTAATGGTTTGTAATAGTTAATAATGTATAGAATAACTAGGGAAATGCCATAGGCTGGCTCCTTATGTAGCAAACACAATAAAATAATGTCTTTTTAATATCATTTGAAAGATACTTCCCCCCCTCAGAGGTCATACACAAAGGGATGAATGTGTCAATTTTGCTTGAGAGAGTTACTTTCTATTTTGATGCCTAAGTTGCCTAAGGAAGACGTTAGCTTGGGTGCTCTGTTGGGCTTTTTGCAGTTCTAAATCCCTCCATCTAGGAGTTTTCCATATTTGTATGATAATTCCTCTCCTTGGGAGTTCAGTAACTAAAATAAAACTTTCTTGATTCTTTCTCCTTCTCCTCAAGATCACAGGGGTTCTTCATGGAGTTAGCAAACAACGGTGGCAATAGGAAAATTTCTCTTCCTCTTGAGTATCACAAATACAGTATGTCCTTAATAAATGTTTACCATATTGAATAACTGATGAATAAACTCTTCTGCTTTATAATGGCATCATTGCCTTATGGGATAGTGTACCGTATATCAAGATTGGCTTGCTCAACAAAGAGTAGCTTGTTGGTCAACATCCCTATCCCTTCTCTTTCATCTTTCCAGCCAAGTGCAGCCCTAATCATTATAGAAAACATAAAAAACACAATAATTATTCATCCCAGATTTCCTGGACAGATGAAAGATCTGGGCTCTATTATATGAAGCAAAAAAGTTTTTCTCAGCCTGATTTAGTGATAACAATTACAGCCAGGATGTCCATAACACTTCCTATTTTTCAAAGTGTTTTAGCTTTGACTTCCTTCATTTTATTTGATCTCACACCAATCCTTAGTGGTAGCCAAGTAGGACTTATTATTATTATTTTTAGGAGGAGGAAATAGAGACTTCAATTCAATTAATCAGTCATTTAATTCACACCTATAGTGTTTTCCTGGGAATAAAAAGACAAAAAAAAACAGTCCTTGCCCTCAAGGAACTTACATTTTATTGGAGGAAACAACATATATGCACAAAAGTGATTCAAAATATACACAAAATAATTTCAGAGGGAGGTGGCATGGTCTTAGACCCAAATTGAAGAAGAATTTGTTTTAAAAAAGTAGAGCAGGAATTACACAAAGCATAATAGAAGAGTAGAGAAAACAAGAGGGATGATGACGAATTAAATGGGGGACATGAAGCTCAGGGAGCATAGATTACTTTCCCTCTATCACTTAATGAGTAATTCATGAAATTCAGACACCAGGTTCCTCCTCACTCCATGTCTGCTATTCTTTGTGAAATATTCCATGGCTAGATGAGATGAAAACTTCTCTTCTAATCAAGCCCCAGGTTACCCAAGCTTTATATTTATTTCCTGTTCTACAAAAAAATAAGTTAGCTCCTGACTGAGCTAGTATCTTCCTCGTATCAGTTTGCCTCAGCACACTCTGCTTCTGTATCAATTTCCTCTTTGGTAAAGTGGGAAAAGGGGTTTAACTACCTGCCCTTCAGGACCTCTACCAAATCTGATATTTGATGACTGATAGTAACAGCTTTACTTTGACCCATCTGGAACCCTGCTTTCTCACTATCTCATATCCTTTGTCTCTGTGAATTCTTGACCCACTGCTTACTCAGACTTTACTGTGTCCTATATTAATCTCTCCGGTCTCTCCTGAGTCCAGGAATATATTTTCATATAGTATGCAGTCCCAGTCTGACAGGAGGTTCATTAGTCTTGTCTAGAAATTGAGTATCCCCCATTTTCTTCACAAAAGATCTGTGTTCTTGGCTTAAGGTTCAAATCTTGACCCCCAAAAGAAAAGGAGACTAGAAATAGAGTAGTCGAAGCTTGGATATTGACTAAAGGACAATATTAAGTCTTCAGACTCCATATCTCTTCACTGGCTGCCCCCATGTCTAGAATACTCTTTTCCTCCCATCTTCCCTGACTTCTGTCCACATTAAGCTCAAATTCATCTTCTACAGGAGTCCTTTCTGGGTACTCGATATCCTTCAATAACTTCCCTCTGAGATTATCTGTCACTTACACAGTATATATCTTGAATGTATATCATTATTGGCATCCTGTGTGGTTTTCCTCTATTAGAACATGAGCCCCCTGAGTACAGTGATCCCCAGAATTATACACAATACCCGGCACATAGAAAGTGCCCATCAGTGCTTTTTTGACTAGCTGCTTCAGATCTGGAGGTACCTTCTAGATGAAACATTTGACCAGCACCATGTTTTGTGAGGCTTCTGGAACTACAGAGACTTCAATCAATAGAATTCAATTCAACTCAATTGAGATGAAAAGCTTATTAAGTGCCTAATATATATCTCTGAGCCTGGAATCTGGAATACTCAACTTCCTGAGTTCAAATCTAGCCTTGGATATATATCAGCTGTGTGACACAGGGCAAGTAATTAAACCTTGTTTGCCTCAGTCCCCTCATCTGCAAAATGAGCTGGAAAAGGAAATGGCAAATGATTCCAGTGTCTTGCCCAAGAAAACTCCAAATAGAGTCATGAGGAGTCAGATACAATACAAACAGCTGAATGACAACAATATATGTTAGGCACCATCTTTGCCACTGCAGGTTTAAGGATGAAATAAAAAGTTCTTCTCTTTAGAGGGTCTGCAACCTACTGGAGGGAAATGACATATAAATCAAATGAAAATTTTTTCCTTGTTTGTTTTTGCAGGGTGGCAGCATGTTCTCAAGTAGCTGAGAAAGGATAAGAAGGAATGGTGGTCACTGAACTGATCCATGATTAGATTTCTGTTCCCAAAGCTAGACGTAGAAGGTAGGGGACAAGAGATGCAGGGATGCTTATAGGGTATGTTGAGGACATGGGATAAAGATGGGTAGGAAACAATGTGATGCTTCTGAAGCATGCTAGGAATGGACAATTCCCATCAATTAAGAGCCCAGAGCCCCCAAGTGAGATCAGAGGAGTCAAGTAAAGGTAAACGTTTCAGAGATGAGGCATAAGACAAAGAATGCATGGAGAGCCAGCGTGCCACTTTGTTCTTCACCATGTCATGCTAAATTCAAAATAACATTTTAAGAGGATCTATCATACCTTCCAGACATCAGCTTACACAGAGTACACAACGATATAGAACAATGCAGGAACAAAACATGACCAGGCTGCTTTCCATCTTTGCACAATGAATACCCTTTACAAAAAAAAAAAGGTCTGAATAAAGCCCATTTTCTAGGTTTATTATTACTCAAAGGAGATCTGCAATAGCTACTGGTCCTCTAAGCTCTTTCACAAGCTCTGTTATAGAAGTGCAGAAAATATCCCTTTGGTATAAGCCCTTCACAAACACCTGCTCACTGTTGGATCTTACTGTCCAAATGAGCATTAGTTATCATTTAGATATATGCGGACACATGTATAGTAAGGTCATGACAGCCATTCCTGTTAGGATGTTCCAGCCAGCACTGGAACTCCAAAGACAAGATTACAGCGGGGGGGAATGAGAAAAAAAGGCTTTATTCCCTGATTTAGCTTAAAGTCATTCAAAGAAGTGGCAAAGCAATGAACTCCCTTGATACAGCCATTGTTCAGAGAAGTCTCTTGAAGGGAACTAAATTAAACCACCCTGTGGTCTGTTAAATTCTCAACAGTAGCAGAAGCATTTGCAGCGATGTCTAGATTTATGTGCCAGGAAAGAAAACACTGAAGACATACATTAGAAATAACTTCTAGATTTTACACTTGGTTCCAGAAGGCACCTCATAGGTAATGCTGATTACTCTGTCCAGTTTGGTTTTGGACAAATCTTCACTCAGTCTGCCCAAATTGGACTCTAGTAGGAGATGTGTGTGTGTGTGTGTGTGTGTGTGTGTGTGTGTGTGTGTCTGCTCATCTCCGCCCCCCCCCCTCCCGAATTAACCTTAACATGGAGAAGGAGAAAGGTGAGGCAGGGAAGGATACAGAAAGGAAAAATAAGAGAGAAAAGATAAACAGAAAGATAGAATCAAAAAATAGAAGAGATGGAAGAGAAGAGGGAGAAGGGAAGAGTAGAGGAAAGGGGAGGGGGAAGAAGAGAAGGAGGAGGAAAAGGAGGAGGAGGAGGAGACAGACAGAGAGAGAGAGAGAGAGAGAGAGAGAGAGAGAGAAAGAGAGAGAGAGAGAGAGAGAGAGAGAGAGAGAGAGAGAGAGAGAGAGAGAGAGAGAGAGAGAGAGAGAGAGAGAGCGCTTTAATTTCAATCATCTTATGATTTTTAATGACAGGTTGAATTCTCTGTGCTAAAAGCAGTTTGCCATCTCTTTGAAAGCAATTTAAGAAACTATTTATATGATTGCATGGCACGTAGCTAACCTTCCTTCAAAGCTTAGTTCAGTTACTACCTCCTAAAGACAACTTTTGCTGATTTCCACAGTTCAAATCTTCCCAGGAGGTCCATAAACTTATATACATGTGTGTTTTAATATTGAATCACTTCTTTCAATATGACTAATTTCTGCTTTTTTCTAAAGCTTCTATTTTATGTATATAAAAATATTATTCTAAGAGGTGGTCCCTAGACTTCAACATACTGACTGCCAAAAGGGTCCATGGAATGAAGAAGGTCCAGAACATCAGCCCAATTTGGTGGTCTTCTTCTTTCCACAAATTATTTTGTATTTATTTTTACATGTTATTTGCATTTACATCTTTGTAAATATATGGGACTCCTGAAGTCAACATGATCTCCTGGCAAGGCTGCTTATATTCCCAGGACATTTGGAGTTTCTTAGAATATATAGGTTCTTAATAAGTGTATGCTGAATTAAATGACATGGGTTTCCAATGAATAGTTTTTACTCTTGGTGATTTAAACCAAGTTGTAAATAGGACCATCTGTTTATGCAAACAACTTTATGAATATTTTAAAACTTCAAGTATAGTCCATCAGTATGGATCCTCTCTCCTTTAATGAAAATTTCACCTCTCCAATCCAGCCAGACTTTGGCTCTGCTAGCATAGCCTTTGGAAATGTAAGCCACTCCCAAGCCAAAAGGAGGCATCAGAAGAGGACGTTGGTGGACAGAAACATTATTGGATACTACACTTTATTTTGACTCAACTGGTACCTTATGCCAACACTAGACAAGAAATATTGATATGAAATTTTAAAAAGCATTATGAATCACTCTTGCCTCATAGAGGTTTTACTCTTCTAAGTATAAAAGACACACTCAGTTGGAATATTGAGTAGAATAACCCCCATGGAGCTTTCCATGGTTTTCACTATATAAAATTCATTAAACTGTGATAAAGAATGAGTCACAACTGGATGAATCCCATTTTTACAATGGGAAAATGTTATAATCAGGGTCTCTAATCTATATCACTAACATCACTACATAATAGAAACACATATAATTAGAATTTTCTAATGGAAAATGGTTATATATATATATATATGTATATATATATTCCCATCTCCAGAAAAAAGGCAAAATTCTGTGTTTGTGTGTGTCTGTCTACCTCTCTCTGTATCTCTCCCTGTGACTCTCTCTTTCCCTTCCTTTGCACATGTACACACGCACACACAAACATTCATACAAAACAGAAAGGATCCCCATGTACTATATACAATTTCAGAATCACTCTATTGACTTTTCTCTTTTGGATAATATTTAAAATATGAGCATATGAATCAATAAAGACAGAAAAACTAGGACTAGAGGTTGACACATGTTGAAGACTCTTAGGATCTAGTTGACCAGTTTTTCATTTATCTAACAGTGTTTCGTTTTAGTATATCTTGTCTAAAAATCGCATTATAACAAACTGTGTCAAGAGTCTTGCTGAAATCCAGGTGTCCTATGTTCTAGCATTTACTTGATCCACTAGCTTAATCATCTTGTCAACACATGTTCTTAATGAACACACAACAGCTTTTGTTGATCACTCTCTTCCTTTGTAGTTTTCAGAAATGATGCTATTCTAAAAATGTATGAGGAATCAGTGAACTTCCAAGACCAATGCATGGAAATGGTTCCCCATTCCTCATGATATTTCTCACTTTTTGGTGAATGTCTGAAACTGACTTATCAGGGAATATGCTCTTTTATTCTTTAGTTGGAGTCTCAGCATCCAGATAATAGTTCATATTTTCATTCAAATTCTGATTGAAATTCATTCACACTAAAATGTAGGCTTTGGATAATCAACTATATTAAAGAATTAGTCATGCTAATAGTTTTTTCTTCACTTAGCCAATCAAGTTTTTATTTATTAAATTGACCAAAAGTATTGTTATCTATAGTCATAGCCACAGTCTATTATTGATGAATTTGATGGATCAACTTCTTAATGTCAAAATATGACAAAATATGACTGCAATGGCTTTCTCGGGAAACTTCAGCTAAACATAGTTCTTGGCACCTAGGAGTTTGGTACATTTATTTTATGATTTTGACATAGGGAATTAACCATTGCTGATGCCAATAATCTAATAATAATAATAAAATATAGTCCAACATTCCAGATGGCCAAATGATGCTATATTCTGTTCCCTCCCTTTCTATCCAGTGCCTTTCAAAGTTCTCTAGCTGCCATATTTTTTTTCTTTTCAAGGAACTAAGTCTGTAATTCTAAGGATAATTCTCAAGCTGGCAATTTGTCTAATGAAAGATGGATGGGTACAAATATTCCATGAAAAGGGGGTTATTTGGGGAAAAATTAAAATGTTTTCAATTTTACCAATACTTTCTCTATTGTTATTTGCCCCCATTATCCTTCAAATAAAACATGCATTGATGAAATGGGTCAAATAATTTTTTGTGTGTATGATGGATATACTTTACATGTAAACAAATGAGTTTAATGAAATGGGAATAGAGGTATGAGACAAACTTAGTTCTTGACTAGCAAAATCAAAAATAAATTTCTGATATGGGAGCTAATAATTTATGACAATCTGCTATCTTTGCACAAATCCTTAAAAATGTAAGGATATTGTTACTTTTTCATGATTTTAAGACAACTGACTCCATGGAAACAGTTACATCTGCAGTTTGGTTTTCCTTTGTTGGACAAAATTGAGGGTTCTGTGGGTAGCAATGAAGTAGAGCACACATGTCTTCTTGTACCCTTCTGGTTTGAGTGAGATTGCCCCCATGACTAGCATATTATTCAATTAGTAATTTCCTTAGATAACTTGTTTGTGAGTTCAAAATACTGAATCATGCAAGCATAAGGAGCTAGATCATGCAAAAAAAAAATGGGTAAATGGGGAGAGGGGGTAACAGATCTGTATGAGAGTGGAGGGAATATAGTGCCAGGGCATTTAAAACAAATAAACATACTGGATATGTATAGTATGGAAACTTAGTACTTGGGACACAAAGAAAGGAAAATGGAATGACGCCAAAGACAATATTTAAAATGTTAAAGTAGACTCACTCTATACCCAGAGAAAGGGAGTCTATTCTTCCTTTTTCCCTTTGCTGTCATATGGATCTCTAGTCCCAGAATTCCAAGAATCAGAAATCATACCTAGTAATATTGTTACTGGAGTTCCAGTATATCAAAGGCAAAATCAGGTGTTTGTGCTTTGGAAACTTTATGACCTACTAGAATCACTGGATTTCTTTGAAATGTGTTTTAAATTAATTTTTTTTTGTAAATCATAACAATAATAGTTTTTATCCAATTAAGACTTACTGGTATTATAATTAGAGTATAGTAGGGGTCAAATTTCTTGGATGATGTCAAAAAGTCATTCTTATCATCCATTGATGGCAGTTTATGTACTGTTTATGATTTTCAACACATAGCTTTTCAACACTATTTAATTTTCTTTTTAAACCCTTATCTTCTATCTTAGAATCAATACTAAGTATTGATTCCAAGGCAGAAGAGTGGTAAGGACTAGGCAATTGGGGTTAAATAACTTACCAAGGTTTACATAGCTAGAAAGTATCTAAGGAGAGATTTGAACCAAGGACCTCCCATCTCTAGATCTGGTTTTTGATCCACTGAGCCACCTAGCTGCCTCCCCTACTCCCTCCATAGTGCTTAATCTATAGGATGTGATTTGTTAGCTGCTTGTTGTATTGAAAGAAATTCACCATTCCACATATTAGTAATAATGGCCATAAGAAAGTACAGTAATAAAAGTTAGCCTTGATGCAGGAGCCAGAATTGTTGACTTTGCTGGACTCTTCAAGGGAAGTTAATTCTGGGTAATGTCATTCTGTGACCTATAGCTTGATGAGTACAAGCACTCAAGAGATCAGATTCCAGTTACCAAGCTAACCACAGATGGATGAAATCTTCATTTTGTGCTGCATAAACCTAAAAGGCACAAGGACATGGGGGAAAGGACCTTGGCTTTGGGTCATTTAAATCTCACCCAGTGGAATTCACTCAGTCTAAAGCCACTGAGCCTATGTCCAGAAAGATATGTACACTTCATGTATTATGCCCCAGAAAAGGAGAGAAAAAAGAGAAAACAAAAATATAAGAGGAGAGGCGAGAAGCGCTCCATTTAGCAGTGACCTCTACTCTCTGAAGATCTCAAGGCACCATTTGAGTCTCATGTGTTAATTATATTTGGTTCTGTGTTGGTTATTTGTGTTTCTATATTATCTTTCCATGACATTTCCATCTCATTAAAGCACGCCCTGCAACTTTCTCATTTTATAGCCCCAGTGTCTGGTAAACAACAGGGTTGACAATTAAATGCTTATTGATTAATAAATGTTTATCTTTTGTATGGTCATAAGTTATTAACTTTTAAAATGCACATATACCAAATATTTCATATAAAAGATGGACCAAGATTATCCTCCCTGGCCATTGTTCTTCATAATTTTTTCTTTCCTTGGGGAACTCATTACTGAAAACTTTATTTCCCACCAGCAATAAAGCTTTTAGATCTCTTTGGAACTCTTTATCATACCCTTCCCCACATTAGGTACCATCTCTCCAAATTCCAGGGAGGCACTGACTATCTCTGCTTTTCAATGTGTATAACCAAAGCTAAGAAAAATGTTTAGCATGTAGAAACCACATAATAATTGACCAAGTCATACAAGTTAGTATAGTTACTCAATATTTCTATCTTCGATCATAACCTTATAGTAACAATTCCAAAGGGGAGGGGTGGTGGGAGGGGGAGGAAAAGAAAAGGATCTTTGTTCCCAAGGAATATTGTTTGAAAATGACCAAATAAAACAATGTTTAAATTGAAAAAAAAAAAAACAATTCCACCATTGATTAAAATAGGGTTAGAATTTTTGAAAAATATTCTTTAGAGCTAGTATTTCAGAATATAACTCATTGTTAGATCACAAATTCTTAATAATAGGCAAAATAGTCCCTTTTTCTCCCTTCCTAAGTTATGTAAGAAAAAAAACCTTATGCATTTTTATCTATGAATTAATTCTATAGATTAATGGATTCAATTCACCCTGAATGTTTAGGTCAATTTTGTCTCATTGATAGGTATAACAACTGATCAGATAAAGATAGTTACTATTGCATAGGCATAAGATACTGTTTTTCAAATACTGGGGCCTCTAAGCCCAAATTCTGCTTTCTTTTCTTGTCTTCCATTGGCATTACTAATTTCATTTAAACAGCCCTATTTTATCGTATCTAAATATTTTGCAAATTTTCCTTATGCCATAGTGAGTCATAATATTGATATGTGTCACACATATTTAGTTTGATTTTCTTCTCCCTCATATTGTGAGCCTATCACATTTTTTCCCACTGAGCACTCTACAGACATGCTTAAGTATGAAGTTCATTACAACTTGAGTGGCACTGATGTGTCATTATTTGAATAAAAACATCTTGAGAAATAATATGGGGAAACGGTTTCAAATTAAATCCAGAGATTTGAAAACATTTATAAGCCAAGAAGAAAGCATAGTTCTTAAGTAGTACAACTGACATATTATTTGTATTAATAGGAAACAAGCAAACGGGCAGCCAGTTATCTGTGTTCGCTACATGTAGAAACTCATAGAGATAAATAAGAACTAAATCAATAAAATTATCTTCAAATGTCTAATTTTTTTATTATTATTCAGAGAAAAAATGGGTCACTCAAGGAAAAGTGCTGTAGCTACTGGACTAGTATCGCTCTTAGGACTTTATTGATTCCTCTGATGATTGGGGCTGTGATCTTGAGCAAGATCACTTCCACAGCTGCTGACAATTTTAAGGCAAGTGAACACTAGCTATCCTCAAAAGTCCCATCAACTCAACCATTCTATGCCACTAAGTCTTAACAGTTTACACTCAATGGAAGTTTATAGAATTCCTTTAACATCTGCTGTCAAAAAAGAGCCTTCCAAACGTCCAGAGAACACTCTGAAATTACTTCATTGCTCTCCTGTCAGTATTCCAATATTAGGTGATTATTGCAATAAATCCCTTTCAGCACGATGACATTCCAGAAGTCTAAACATGGAACTAAAGTTTCAGAGAAAAAGTGGGTATTGCATTCAGTTTAAAGAACCCCATCTAATGGATTATTATGATAAGGAACTGTTCTTTGTCATTGAAGACTGTGCTCATGGACTTCAAGTTCTGGTGAGTTCTATCATGCTAGAAACATCTCATGTCTAGTTTGGGCAGTAGATTGGATCATGTGGTCAAGGATAAGTCTATCAAAGTACATGGGCTAGTTACTATTAGGTTGATAATGTATGGATGATTTTTTAAACTAGGAAATCGATGAAGCTCACAAATATCCAAAATGTCTTCGGTCACATATATCAGCCTTTTGCTATCCTAGTGCTGTTATCAGAGAGTGGAGGAGAAGGGAAGGAAATAAGCATTTATATGACACCTATTATACTGTGTCAGTTACTGTTCTAAATGCTCTATAAATATCTCATTTGATTCTCATAAATGCTATAAATATATAAAGTGCTCTAAATACTCTCATTTTAGAGTTGATGAAAAGGAGACAGACAAAAGTAAAGTGACTTGGCTGAGGTCACAGTAAGTGTCTGATGCCAGATTTGAACTCATGACTTCTTGACTCCAGAACCAGTCCTCTATCCATTTTATCACTAGATGCCTCAAGTGAAGGAAAGGGAGCAGCACATGTTAAAATACTGTAGATTCTAAGTTACATGGAAATATTGATTTTACTATCAGCACATGTGAGATCATTGTCTAACAATGAAGACACAGATACAGTTTTGTAGGAACTGAACAATATCAGTTTTGATATTTGTGTTGTAAATGTAGACAAAAGACAAAGGGTCTGCTATTAAATGGGAAGGTGATTATCTGGGAAGGACAAATGGAGGAGCTAATTCTATTGCCAATGATCCTTATGTTGGCTACAAAAACACAATTTACATCCTCATTTCTGCCATATTTTTATATGGGTCAAGAAAACTTTCATTTCTCTTGTACCATTGTAGGTTCAAGAAGGTAGCATGTCATTGAATCGGAAGAGGTGTTGCATACTTATCTTTATCATTTCTAAATTATTACCTCTCCTGTCTTCTTTAAAAAAAAAAACCCTAACTTTCTGCCTTAGAAACGGTATTGTGTATTGGTTCCAAGACAGAAGAGAGATAAAAGCTAGGCAGTGGGGTTCATGTGACTTGTCCAGGGTCACATAGCAGGAAGTGTCTGTGGCCAGATTGTAATCCTGATTCTCAATCCACTGAGTCATCTAGCTGATCCCTCTCCAAACTTCCAATATTTTATTCCCCTAAATGTCCTCTACACTTCCATCCAGTTACCCTGTGCTGTATGTAGCTTCTCAAGCATTAGAGTCCATTTCCCATCTCCATATTTTTGTCCTGCCTGCTTCCTAAGCCTGGATATTCTTGACCCTTTCTTGTACTCATATTTCCCTGGATTCTTTAAAAGTTCAGCTTCAAGCTCACCCCTAGCGTATGTCCTAATGTCTTCCCCTATCAGATTACTTTCATCTTCCCTGTATATAACTTGATTATTTATAGCTACTGATTTCCCCGTTGTTTTATGTAAGCTCCCTCAAGGCTGAGACTGTTTTGTTGTTGCTATTTAAAAACTCTTTGTGCCACCCTTGGGCTAACATAGGGCTAACAGGTACCTGGTAAATGTGTCATATACTTGTGTGTTGACTGAAATAATTGTAAGTGCTAAATAATTGCATATTAGTTGATCAACTAAAATAACGTGATATTTCAACAATTATTTATTTGATCACATTGTTAATATAATGCTAGGTTTTATAATAGAATGTTAACTATATTATGTTGTATTGCATTTCATCATATGATATCATATGCTATTGGTTATGCTATGATATGATATTACAACATTTACTGTGTGCCAGGCACTGAACTAGCTTTCAGGAATACAAAAAATGCAAGAAATCCCAAAACAAAACTCCTCCTTTCAGGAAACTTATTTTATACTAGGCAGTAAGGCGGAGCATAAGGCAATGGGCTTTTTGAGATATTTCTCTCTAGAACTACATGGCTCAGCTCAAATACACTCTTTTTATTATAAAGAGCAACTCCCAAGGCAGCCTGCATGTACCAGCTCTTGGGTCTCAATCTGTTCTTCCTGCTGTCCCAAAACCAAGTGGACAATTTTCCCACCAAGCTGGAGTGGCTGCCTCCCAAGGACATCCTATGTCCTTAGAGCAGTAGCTGATGGAAGGAAGTTACAATAGGGGGAATATTCCTTATGAGTGTTTTTCATCCATCTTTTGCTGGACATGATAAAGGATGAGATCTCTGGCTGCAATGAGAAGGTCTATGAGTAGATCTTGTTGGCAGAAGTCACTGGAATTCTTTTCTTCACCATCCCCAAGAAGATATCTGAGCATGCTAAGAAGGGAGGAAGAGTCCTAGGTCCCAGCAAATCAATACAGTTTCAAGTCAGCAAACAAAACAAAAGCCAGAGGACACAACCATCACCTCCATGGAGTTGGCCAAGCACATCACTGAGTACACAAGGTAGCTGGAGATGATTGTTTGAGCAGATCAGGTGGGCAAGGATGGGCAGGGGAAGAGACATAATTAAAATAGGAATAATTTGATACAAAAATAGCATAGGATGGCCCAAAAAATGGGGGATCAGCTAGATGTCCCAGTGGAGAGAGAATCAGACCCAGGGACAGAAGGTCTTGGGTTCAAATTTGACCTTAGACACTTCTTACCTCTGTGACCCTGAGCAAGTCACTTAACCTCCATTGCCTAGCCCTTTCCCCTCTTCTGCCTTAGAACTAGTCCATGATATTGATTCTAAGATGGAAGGTAAGGGTTTAAAAATTCTATGCAGTTCTTAGTGCTTTCTGGGTATCACATATCTCTTTGCTAGTCTCATGAAATCTATGGTCCAATTCTCAGACTCATGTTTTAAAAGCACAAAATAGTATACATAGGATCAAAATATTTTCAAAGGATCTTTAAGGCACCTCCTCTCTATAAATCTATGCTCCTAAAGCTTCATGTTGAGCCCAACTTGACTCTATGGATTTGTTTAAGACCACAGACCCCAGGTTATAAACCCACTATCCAGGAAGAAAAGAATAAAAGGAAACTACATAAACAATTGACTTTCATTGTCTATTGCAGAGATCAGATTCCTTAGTGCTTGATGGGAAACACCCACAAATAAGAGTAGAGCTGTGCTGCTGGCTTGGAGTAAGTTGTCATGCCTTCTAGGATCATGAATTTAGAACTGGAAGTAAATTCAGAGGCCACTGAAGTCAACAACCTCATTTTTCAGATGAAAAGGCTAAAGCTTATAGAGGTTATTTAATTTGCTCAATGTTACTTATCTAATAACTTTCTGAAGTAGGATTTGAACCTAGTTCTCCTTGATGCCAAATCCAGTGCCCTCCCTATCCATTACACCATGCAGCCTCTGAAGTAACACTGTGGACAGTGACTGATTGAGAGAGGCTTCTACTATGTGACAACTCTGCTGGCAAGATTTATGGGTGGCTTGCACATATGTGCAGGTAACAGATAGAGATTTATCAGCATCCCCTCAATAGAGCCAGGAAGAAGCCAAGGAAAGCAGAGAAAGCTTTATGGGAGCATTCCATCAATCAGCATGAAGGAGAATATGTACATGACCTGACCACAGCCTGAGAAATAAGGCAGCAAAGATATGGGTTCAAAGATTCTGATTTTGCAAGATGGTTGGAATGACCATTAAACATATTTTGTAATATACGCAATCAAGCAATAAGCATTTTTAAAGCAGTTGCTATTTGCCAGCCACTTTGCTGAGTTTTTGAGATATACAGAGAGGCAGCTAGGTGGCTCAGTGGACAAAAACATGGGTCTGGAGTCAGGAAGGTTTGAGTTCAAATCTGGCTCAGATATTCTGAGTAAGTAGCTGATTAAGTCATTTAACATCCATTCGCCTTAATTTACTGGAGAAGGAAAGAGCAAACCACTACATTATTTTTCCCAAGAAAACTCCATACAGGTCAACAAGAGTCAGGACTAGGAAGAACCAGGAAATCAGAGGGAGAAGCCACAGGGGTAAAGGGTACTTTCAATGTATGAAGTTCAGGGTTAGTGCACATTTTCAGGTTGTAGAAGATTCTGGGGGATTGTAAAGAGACACTAGAGAAAGACAACTGCAGCCCGAGGAAAAATGATGGCATTGTTCCCTCAGATCTCTATCTTTAAATGGATGCTCAGGACAAAAGAAAACTATCATAAAAATTTACAACAATATAAAAAGGATGGGCATAAAGCAAATAGTTATTTTATTTTAAAATATGTATGTTAAAAATGTAAAAATAAGATTATTTGACCTCCAAGAATCTCTGTAGTTGTAAATCTCTGATTTTATGGCATCAAATGTCATTTAATGCAATTTATGTCCCCATAAGATGACCCATTCAAAGTCAAAATAAATGAGCAACTCATCCTCTAAGCCTTGCTTGAACAGCTCCAATAAGTGGTTCTCAGATACATTACTCCAGTCCAAAACAGCCTATTCTAATGGCACTGATCGCATGGTGCCATGGAATGAACAATTAATTGGATAATTTTTGGAAGTCCATCTTTAAGTTGAATCACAGAATATCTGAGATGGAATAGGGAGGAGGGGGGGGGCAATGATACTATAAAAAGGAAACTGGATTTGTTGTTAAAGATCTTGGACTCAAATTCTAGCTTTTCCTTATCCTATCAATGTGACCTTGGGCAAATACATTTCTCAGTTTTGTCATCTTTAAGATGAGAGGGTAGGACTAGATACCCTTTAAGGTCCCCTCTACTTCTAAATCTATGATCGTAGAACCAAGTAGAACAAGTTTTATCCTTCTTCCACATGAAGGCTCTTCAAAGTATGTGTGAGGGGAGATAGTAGGAGTTCATGCAGGAAAACCAAATCAATTTCTTCTTAGAATCTTAGAATTTTTTCTTAGAATCTTAATGGGGATTTAGGTGAGCGAGGTATAAGAGCAAGAAATACAGAACCAAAGAAGTACATATAATATGTAAAATTAAATTAAAATGGAGTGATAAAAAGAGTAATTAGCTAATCTAAAATGGAGACATCCTCCAAACCAGTAAATGGAGGATTCATCCCAGGCATTGTTAGACAAAACTAAGTCTTTGTAGGGAGAACAAAATTTAGACTCTGCTCTAGTGCATACTTTGCAGCTGATTACTATTCTGTGCATGCCACCTCTCCTTGTTAGAGACTTGCATGATTTTAAATATTAAAACTGTTATCAAATATTAATGCTAAAAAATAAATTAAATTTAGATCTTAGAACACAAGTGTTGCCATCTATTGCTAAACTCAGAATTTTTTGAGGGTCAGCGTGCAACTAGGAAAAAAAATGAGCCTCTCACCAGGCAAGCATTAGATATTCTGTATGAGTAAGTTTCAGTAGCTCTGTGACATGTATGCATTGTCGGAAACATCCAGCCTCTGGCTTATTAGTCAGTTTGATGCAGCAGGACTTCCGTCAGGATAAAGCCTTAGACCTGTTTTAGCTGTCTCTATGCTGATTTCATTGGGGGAATAAATGCAATTTAGATACAGCCCAAATGAAGCATGTAGAGTAACAATCCTTCCCTATATAGTTAGAAATAAAAAAGGGAATCTCCATGGCCAAACATCATTCTTCATGCAAACATCTCAAACAGGACATAAAAAACTAAATGCACCAAACCTAGTTTTTATATTTCAAAAGAAGTCTCAACAAACTTAGATGACTTAATCCTAATTGAATCAAAAGGTAGTGGAGGAATTAGAATAAAGTTCATTTTAATAAGCCATTAATAAATGCCTATCTTAAAAGCAAAGTACAAAGTACTGGGGATATATATATATATATATATATATATATATATATATATATATGTTTGAGATAATACATGATCAACTGCCCTCATGCAGCTTAGAGTCTGATAGAATATATAATGCATAGGCAAAATTATAATAGAAAATGTCATGTGATAAATGAACAAGAAAGGTATAAAAAAGTTCCAGAATTCCTGAGTTTCCATTTTAAGGTAGAAACCCAGGACAATCAGGTCGCCATTTTCTGTAGACTGCATTGGTATTTCTCTTGTATTTCTCTACAATTTTCCCCAAGCCATCTATAACCTGAAAACTGGCTCTACTTCTTAACTTCCTTCACTGAAAGTACCCATCATCCCTGTGGCCTCTCCTTCTAATTGACTGATCCCTCATGGAGCATCAATTTCAAGGAGGATGCCAAGGCCAGTCATGCTTTTGTTCTTCTTCAGGTGGTCCTCCCAACTCTCCTGGACGTTTTCTGTTTTCCTCTTTTCGCATCTCTATCTACTCCTCAAATTTACTGCCTTCTCCTTTCAAATGTAAACTCTTTAAGCACAAGTGATTATCTTTTTGCTCATGTTTGTATTCCCAGCATTAACACACTGGATAGCAAAGACTAAGTACTTCATACATGTTTGTTGACTAGACTTGATTGGAATAGTTTACAGAAAAGGGAATTTAATTACCCAGTGTGGGGAAAGGGTCATCTCAGAAGGCAGAGGAGGAGGACTAGGTTTGGAATCTGAGTGTCTTTTAGGAATCATAGCTAACTCTACTACTTGCCACTTTGGAGAAATCATATCATCTCTCAGCTTTGGACATGATAATTCCAGATTCAGTAATCCAAGTTCAGAACTAATCATTTCAACCTCATTATCAAGCACTATTTACATTTAAATCAACTTGGATAAATATTCTAGAAGAAGTTATTAATTTCAGTTAGTTGACATAATGAATGTGACATAATGGGGAGATGATGATGGGATCAAAGAATGCACAATTAACAGGTCAAAAGCTTGATCTACTTCTTCAACTAGCAGTTTATTATCTGATAACAAATGCCTTCCTTAAGTTCTATTTAAATGTTGAAATAGTGTTAAAATTGCTTGAATTTACTTTTTTAGTCCCATAATTAATTGGTGGGAGATATGGTGTGATAAAAGACATTGATTGATGAGAATGCAAATATTCTATGAGGTTCTTCAGTAGCACTGACATAGGTTTAATCTATTAGTTTGCTGTAATACATTGGTCAACCTTGTTCCTTTATTTATTTTATTTTATTTAATTGATTAAGAAAAATTTTCCATGGTTACATGATTGATGTTCTTTGTCTCCCTTCCTCTCAACCCCCTCCCATAGCCAATGCTCAATTCCTCTGTGTTTTACATGTGTCGTAACCCAACCTATTTCCATGTTATTGATATTTGCACTAGGGTGATCATTTAGATTCTACATCCCCACTCATATCCCCATTGACATATGTGATCAAGCAATTGTTGTTCTTCTGTGTTTCTACTCCCTCAGTTCTTTCTTTGGATATGAATAGCATTCCTTCTCATAAGTCCCTGAGAATTGTCCTGGATCATTTTGTTGCTGCTAGTAAAGAAGTCCACTACATTTGATTGAGGCATGTACTTTTAGAATGAAGGTTCTTAACTTTTATTTATTTTTATACCACAGACAGTATAAACTCATAGATACCTTCTTAGAATAATGTTTTTCAACACATAAAATAAAATACAAAGGATTACAAAAATAAAAATGAATTTTTTATCCAAGATCATAGACCCTTTGAAATGTTGACTCATGTCCTGGGTTAATAACCCCTGCCTCAGAAGAATTGAAAAAAGCATAGTTAAATCTCCAAAATCCAACTTTATTTTGTCCAAACACTGGCAATGAGTCCCTTTTGATTTTATATTTTTGCTCCATTCATTTGGGCCATTGGCATCAAGCTAAGCCCTTATATTTTTCCCTTTCTTTTCCTCCCCACTATTGTGTTATAACTTATTCTTTCTTTTTCTCCCTCAATTCCAAAAGCTATCAGTATACAAAGTTAAATATACAGGTGCTTCTTCCCATGTGAACAATAATATCCAGAAAAACAAATATATCTTCATTTTCAACTTCATTCCCTGTCATTGCAGCTTTCTCTTGTTCCTAGTCTTAATTTCCTTAACTTTACCAAGAATATTTCTTACTTCTGTTGCTATTTGCCCTTGCTTCCTTTTCATTCATTTATTTACTTAAGATTTATGTCCTGCCTTCAACAAAAAATATATCTGAGGTTGCTTACAAAATTGAAACTCAGCATCAAAAGGAATAACAAGAAGTAAAAACCAAGCACAGCCCAAGTAAAGGAGCAGAGAAATAGGTGCTGTCCATTACTAGAGATGATTTAATTGCAAAACTATCAGGTTATCAATTTCCTTCATAGTCAGCAGTTCTGGCAAGAGTTTGTTAAGAGAATCAAATGAGGTGACACATGAAATAACTTTTATAAATAGACAGCATTATACAAGTACCAGATATCTTTTTAAAATTTAAACCTTTATTTTCCATCTTAAAATCAATACTTTGGATAGGTTCCAAGACAGGAAAGCAGTAAGGGTTAGGCAATTGGGGTTGTGTGACTTGTCCAGGGTCACACAGCTAGGATGTATCTGGGGCTAGATTTAGACCCAGGACCTCCTATCTCTAGGTCTAGTTCTCAATTCACTGAGACATGTTGAATTTTATTTTTAAAACCAATTATATATTTATAAATTATATTTTATAATATTATCCTGGTATTTCTTATTTGTGACTTTTTATTATTAATAGCAACATAACTTATTTTCCAAGTGACACTATCCACATAGAAGATGCTGTTTGCAATGATACTTTGCATTGCATTAGAACATTACACAAGCTCATCTGCAGAGACAATTTTTTTTTTCTTGTTTCTTAACCTGAGTAGGACTGGATCACATCGGGCACTGGGGAAGCATAATTGACAACATGTACCACTACAGGGTTGCCAAAGGCAAAGGAAAGATTCATGTGGGCTTTCAATCAAAGCTTGGGGATTCACACTGACTTTGAACTCAGTGAAGCTATATCTGTGATCTAGGTCCCCTGATTTTTGAGGCTCTCTATCTTTATAATGGGTTTGAGCTAAAAGATACCAGAGGAAACAATAACATTATCAGCAGAGCTATATCTAGAATAAGGAGGATGCAGTTTGGCTCCAGGATGCTCACATGTGGGGCTAAGGAAAGCTTCTTTCACCAACGGCTACCCTTCTATAATTCCTTTGAACACTTCTCCATTTTGGGATGTAGACTGGGTCCTTTCCTCTTCCCCTGGTGGACTATCTTCCTGTCTTTTTATATCCTGCTACCATCTAAATTTGCTCTACCTACCCCCCCAAAAAACTCACCACGGATATATCCCAAAGGCAGGTTCAGCTAGAAATGACTTAGCCAATTATCTTTCTCATATCTCAAGGTTTTCAGTGAGCCATTAGTGAATTCTGTATCAGAGTTTAATCCATAGTTCGATTTTCTAAAAACTGCCAGCAGTTCAGATTTTTGACTAACAAGAGATTGATTATATCAGATATATGCTCCTTTCTTCTTTGCTTCTCATTTCTTTTGTTCCTTTCTTTACCATTCAAGCAAGTTAAATATTCTTTCTGTGAAAGGCAATGTGTTAGGTGCTGGGGATGAACACAAAGATAAATGATGAAGCAATCCATTCTTTCAAGGAGTTTACAGTCTAAAATCATCTCTCCTTTCTGGCTGTTCCATTCTTACTACTCTCCTCCCCCAAATCCATCAATATTGTCATACACCAAAGAAGTCCATGAGGCCAACTCCATTCTATGGAAAATGTCGACCTGCTGCCATTTGGGGGGGGGAGAATTTGACCTTAGGCAGACTTTAGACTGACTTTGTGTAAGAGAGATGATCAGTACTAAGGGGTTTAAATTCATTAAAAAGATGATCAAAGCAGGGGCATGACATTAAGCATTTTTCCAATGATCATCAATGGATATATGATGCCAGTATGATATCAAACCACTAGGCTTCCTACAGCTTTTGATTTCATTGACTGATCAGTATTTTCAGTTGCTTGGCTTTTGGCAACAATCGCCAGAGGAAAATACCAAACCCTCTACTTTTACCTGTCTTCATTTTTTATATGTTTACTGCAGTCAGCTGGTACCATTTGGAGCAATGGCTGGCTTCAGAATTACAGTGCTGTCTTATCAGTCTCGACAAGTGAAGGCCAAACTGGAGTTTGTAAACTGGGCATACTAAATTAGAGAAAACGACGTCAGTTATTTCATGGCTTTGCGCAGCCTAATAATAAATTCGTTACTAGGATCATTAGTCTGTCAAACCATCTTCTGCCCATCAGTTTGGGGAGAACACACACACACACACACATACACCACACACACACATATACATACACATATACACACACAGATGGCTTCTGAGATTTCTTTAGAAAGTGTGAATTGGAACTTGAAGACAAAATATATTCAGAATCATTGATTTAAATCCTGAATAGATCTCAGAGGCTATATGATTCAAGTTTTATTTTACAAATAGGGAAACTGAGGCCACTTAAGAAGTAACTTGCTTTACATCACACAGGTGTTAAGTAGCAGAGTCAATATTCTGAGTCATTACCTTTGACTTCAAAGCTAGACCTTTTTCTATGGCATTAATTTAAAAGCATCTTTATTTAGAATCTTTTTAGAACATCTTTGTGTAGTTCCTTAAGGCTGAGGATGGATGTTCCTTAACGCAATTCTAGGACAAGCTGATGTGAGATGATTATTTTGAGTTTACAACTGATTACACCAAGACTCCCAAAAAGTGTCTTGCCCAAAGTCACATAGCTAGTAAATGTCTAAGTTGAAATTTGAATTCAGGATTTCCTGATTCAAAAATCTAGAACCCTCTCCACTATGCTACTTAAGTAGCTATTTTTTTTATCCCTTTGCCCTCCATCTCAAAATCAATACTGTGTATTACTTCCAAGGAAGAAGAGTGGTAAGGGTTAGATAATGGGGGTTAAGTGACTTGCACAGGGTCACACAGCTAGGAAGTATCTGAGGTCAGATTTGAACCCAAGACCTCCCATCTCAAGACTGTCTCTCAAACCACTGAGCCACCTAGCTGCCCCTTGCTGAAGTCCCTTTTTAAAAATCATCATTATAATTATAATTGATTGATGTAGCTCAGGATCTTAGTTCAGTGAAGAGATGTCTATGAAGTGCTCAATGGCAGAAGCATACTGGTTTCTGATGATCATAAGGTCATAGATTTAAAGATGGAAGGGATTTAATTGTACAGATGAGGAAACTGAGGCTTAATAAGGTTAAAGACCTTACCTAAATTCATAAAGAACAGAGTTGGTATTTGAACCCAGCATTTCATATTTTTATTTCTCACTCTCACTTTTTAATTCATTAATTTTGCCCCTAACTTGGTGATAGAATAGAACTTCAAATGTCTAGAACAGTCCCTACCCATTTTATATACATCATGGACCCTTTTTGGCAGTCTAAAAAAGATTTTAGACCCTTTAATAATTCATAATTGGAAGAAATACTGAATTTCTATTTAATACTAAGAAAAATGAAGATGTTTTGCTTTTCCTGTCCAAATTCATGGACCCCCTGACATCTATCAAATGACTCCTTGAATCTAGAAGAATGGGTAACTTTGCCGAATAATATGAGTTAAATCTTTTTTTCTTAGGATATTAAGTGTTTCTTGCCAAATATTCATATTATTGACTATCCAAGTAGAGACATTATCCCCCTACATTGGCCACTGTATGACATTTAAGCACAGAGTCTTCAGCAGCCTTTCCCTGTAGTCTTTTACATCAGGAATACCTTTTCTATAGGGACTCTGATAATGCTTTTCATCATGACAGCTGCTCCCAGTGGCTTAGCCTGTCTACTATTAAATCCTGAATTTATATAAGAAACCCCTTTTGGTTGTCAAGATAAACAATATTTACTCCCCCCACCTTTTTATTTTTCCTCCAGGAGAGTTTCTACTAGGCACATCCCTGGAGCTTGGACCTCTCAATCATCTCTTCTTTGAATGTTGTGCTGAAGAAAACCCTTATAAGCATCCCCTGCCTAACAGGCATTTAATGCATAGGAACTGCTGGTGTGTACTATGCCCAAAGTGGCAGGGATGAGGTGGGGGAGAAGAGAGCTCTCTCAATAGCTCTTGGGCTAGACAATCCTAATCCCCTTCCTCTTGTCCCTTGATACTGGGCAAAGAGTCCTAATATAACAAAATTAGTCCCTCCCTTTCGTTGCTCATGTTTCTCAGATCTGATCCTCAATCAATGCCTAAGAGTATTTTGACTTTGGAATTCTTCAGCATTCATCTCTGATTGCTGTGAAGCTGTTATTTCCTTTTATGTGGTTTCCCTTATTTTATTTTTTTCTTTTCTTCTCTACACCAGATCATTTAAGTCTATCCAAGTGTCTCTATATTCATCATGTTTGCTTTGTCTTGTATCTCAGTGATATTCCATTATATTTATGTACTAAAATTCATTTAGTCATTTTCCAGTCAATGGCTGTCAACTTCACCTCCTAGTCTTTGCTTCCAGAAAAGGTGTATAAATATGTTAGTGTATATGAGAAATTTCTTACCAATGATCTAAGTATATCAAATTAGAAGTGAAATCTCTAGACCAGAAGGTTTGTATGTTTTAGTTATTTTAACTATATAATTACAAATAGTTTTTTAAATGGGTGTCTTAGTTGATAAGCTCCATCCACAATGCAATAAATAGTATGCCTGTCCTCCCACAACCCTCTGAAGTTGATCAATATCGCCTTTTGTCATATTGTCAATTTATTGGATTTGGGAGTGAAGCATCAGTGTTGTTTGATTTTCATTTCTCTTATTATTAATGATTGTAGACATTCAGAGGTTCTTTTTTGTTCAATCCTTTTTTAGTCCTATTCAACTCTTTGTATACTACATGGTAATTTCATGGCAAAGATACTGGAATGATTTTACCATTTCCTTTTCCATCTTATTTTATATATGAGGAAGCTGAGGCAAAGAGGATTTAGTGACTTGCCCAGGGTAACACAGCTATTAAGTATCTGAGGTCAGATTTGAATTCAGGATGATGAGTCTTCCCGATCCCAAGCCTAGCACTCTATGTATTGCACATCCTAGCTACAATAAAACTAGACAGTTCTCAGGGGTTTGTAATTCTACTTCTGAGAAATGATTGTTCATGATCCATGACCACATGCTAGTAGGGATGGACTATACAGTCTTACAGGAAATCCTTTCAGGACCACTACTCAAGACAGATCTGCCTTAACTATGTCCTATACTGGATATACTTGTTACTCACACTGTCTATTAAAATCTTTGCAGACTGGTCCCTCAATGGATAAATGGACAAAAAGATATGAACAAACACTTTTGAGATAAAGAAATAAAAGGCACATATAGATATATGAAAAAAGTACTCTAAATCACAGCTTATTAGAGAAATGTAAACCAAACAATTCTGAGGCATCATCTTGTATCTGACATATTGGCTAAATTGACAAAAGAGCAAAATGGCAAATGTTGGAAGGTGATATAGAAACATTGGGAAACTAATACGCTGTTGGTAGACCTGTGAATTAATCCAGCCATTTTGGAGAGCACTGTGAAATTATATACAGAGAGTTATAAAACGGTTTATACCCAGAGTAATACTATTGCTGGGTCTGTTTCCCAAGGAGATTAGGGAGAAAAGAAAGGAACCTATATGTTATAAAATATTTGTAATAGAACCAGAAACTGAGCAGATGTCCATCAAGGGAGAAATGGTTGCATATGATTGTGATGGGATGAGAAATTATGAGCAGATTATTTTTTAATTCAAAATAACTACATGAGATAATGAAAAGTGAAACAAGTAGAAACAAGAGAACATTATATACAGCTACAGATTTAATATTTGAAGAACAATTTGTGAATGTTCCCCTGCAGAGAATTAACTGAAAAAAATGGAAACACAAAAGTCATTATATATACTTTATCTGTTTGCCAGATGATGCCTTCTATGGTGTGGAGAGGGGAGGGAAGAACTGAGATACCTAAAAATAAGTTCTATTAGAAAATTAAAAAAAAAACATACAGACTCAGTGCTAGGGACATCCACAAACATTTTTTTCCAGATTCCTTTAGTTATTTATATTTTCCCTTTCCCACAACATAAAATTGAACTTTCTTGTTATGCAATTTATACTCCCTTATTTATCTGTAACATCTTCCAAGTAGAATATAAACTTCTTTAGAATAGAGTGTTCAATTTTTGTCTTTGTATTCATATTCTTAGGGTAATACTATTTTACTTATGGTAATAATATTTTATTGTTCATGTTGTGAAGATTAAATTGTAATCTCCTCAATTGTAACAATGAAGGTACTTAGCTCTTCCTTTGTTGGGAAGATTGAATCACAATCCACAATCTATTTTTAGATTTTAATCCCCAAAAGGTGATAACTCAGTACTTAAAGTAGATCTACCCATTTTAACTAAAAAAAAAAAAAGGTGTTAAGTAACCACAACAGGTATAATCTAACCAAAGAAGGTGTGAACTAAAGAGTGGGCAGTGCTGGAGAAAAGTACCTGCTGTGATTGGTAGATGTGAAATTTAGGGGAGGTGACACAAGAGAAAAAGATCTTTAAAAAGAGGCTCAGAGGCCAGACAAAAGAGATATTCCATTGAGATCTCTGACTCAGAATTGGACTGGAGGAACTGGACCCCTGGAGGAACTCCTGCAGGAGACCTCAGACTGCTTTTCCTTTTAGACAGTCACCTATGGTGAGTGAAAGGCTGACTTAGTGACCCTGCCTTTCTGGAGGTGTGAAGCCTCCAGGAAAGGAGGCCCATTGTCTTGAGACTCTCTTACCCTGGCTGGGGCTTAGAATTTCTAACTGGTATCAGAGGAAGCCAGAGTGCAAGTGCAAGCACTCTCTCTCTCTCTCTCTCTCTCTCTCTCTCTCTCTCTCTCTCTCTCTCCCTTTTTTCTCTCTTCCTTAATATCTTCACTCTATTATAAATAAACTACTATAAATTCCAATTCCATTAGTAATTCAGTAATTCAAAATTCATTCATTAGAAATTATATCACTCTCTCTCTCTCTCTCTCTCTCTCTCTCTCTCTCTCTCTCTCTCTCCCTTTTTTCTCTCTTCCTTAGTATCTTCACTCTATTGTAAATAAACTACTATAAATTCCAATTCCATTAGTAATTCAGTAATTCAAAATTCATTCATTAGAAATTATATCACTGGCGACCAACTAATTAATATATTTCAGTCTCAACCACAATTAATTTTAACAATGTTCAATAAGTATTTATCAATTAAATTAAACTATTTCTTACATGGGGTAGAGGAAACAAAGAGGTAGGTTTGGACCAGCTGTGAAGAAAAATGAGTTATTATGATTACAGTAGTTTAAGTGGGGAATGGGCTGCATAGATGGGAATGGATAGGGTGGGAAAGGATAATGGGATCTCTTTTATTTAAAATCTATTTAATTTTTGTTCAGGTGCAAATTCTCTCTCTCCTCACCCCCTCTCCTACCAAATAAGAAATTGATTAAAACCAAACCCATTACAAATATTTATAGTTACACAGAACAAATTTCTGCTTTAACCATGTTTCAAAGGAAAGAAAAAAAAAGAAATGCAAACATATTTCAATCTTCGTTCTTTCATCAGCTTTCTATATGCAGGGGATAGTATATATCATCATGAGTTATTTGGAATTGTGATAGGTCAATGTGTTGATCAAATTTACTAGGTCTTTCAAATTAGATTATCTTTATAATATTTCCATTAATATATAAATTTTTCTCTCAGTTATTCTCATATCATTTTGCATCAATTCATATTAACCTTTCCAGGTTTTTCTGAATTTCATCATTTTATGTCACAACCGTGTATTTTTATTTTTATATTAAAATTATTTTATACTACATGTTTTATCCCATAACTTGTTCAGACATCCTCCAAACTATGAGCATCTCCTTAGGTTTGGATTCTTTGCCTCCTCAAAATGAGCTGCTAGAAATACTTTTGTACATATGGCTCCATTTCCTCTTTGATTCCCTTTGAGTATAGTCCTACTAGTGATATTGTTAAGTCAAAGGAATATGTAGCTTAATCATCTCTTGGGCATAGTTCCAAGTTGCTTTCCAGAATTCTTAGGACTAGTTCACAGTACTAATAGTGCATTGGTATGCCTGTTTTGCAACATCCCTTCCAGCATTTAAGTCTTTAGTCAAACTAGAGAAAAGTTCTAACATGTATTAGAGGGAGAATATTTCTTTAAATGTGAATTTTATCAGGTTACCTGTGATAACCATCTCCAGTTCTGTGATTTAGTGATTTTGAAGTACTATATTTTATTAAAGACATTCCCAAATTTTTCAGACGCTGCTGCTCTCAGCAAGGTCTGAGAGCCTTGGCATATGCCCTCATAGATAATATTCATCATTAGTCTGATATTTTTGCTGCTTTCTAAATTACTCATTTGACTTCTCTTTTCAGAATATGCCTATTATAATTTTCACTTGGTCTCACTGCTACCTTCATGATTATACAAGAGCCCTTCACCATATAGCCAATTCTCAGATTCATGGATTTCTTCACCTAAATACAGCATTACAATCTATGCTGCTATTTTTTTCTACTTTACAAAGAACTGGAAACAAAGTAGATGGCTAAACTTCAGTATATGAACACAATCAAATATTACAGAACCATAGAAGTGATGGATATGATGATTATAGAGATACATTGAAATACACTCCAAACTGATATAAAGTGAACTAAGACAGAAACAGGAAAGCAATATACATAATGGTGACAATAATATCAACAGAAAGAATGAGAAGAAAATGATCAAAAATTATCCAAATTTTAAAAAATCATTAAGTCTTTAAATTAAATCAAACTTGGTTGAAAAAATGATATCTGAGAATGAACCTCACTGCCTTCTTTGCCGAGACTACAGGTATGTCAAACTTGGCTGATTTCCTAGTTTACTCATCTGATTTGTATTTTATTCCTTCCTTTTATTCTTTGCTATAAAGAATGTCTCACTGAAAAAGGTAGAAGTAGGGATACACTGGAAAATATATGAGATATTAAAACAAAAGTTTTGAACATTTCTAAAAACATAAAATATTACATACTAATTCAGGCTTTCTTTTACATACTTTCTCTAATAATTATTCATGTACATTATATATCCTATGCTCTGCCCCACAAATGACTATAAACTCCTAAAGGGCAGGAAATATTTCAATTATTTCTGTGTTTCAGTCCTCAATACTAACCATGTGGCTTTTTGCATAGTGTATCCTTGATAAATTCTTGTTTCAGAGACTTGAATGAATTTGGATCTGTGTATCAGGTATATTCTAGCATAATGGAAGATTTTGAATGTGGAAACATTTACATCTCTGTTTTTGGGTCTTTGGCACCCAGCATTGTGATTGGCACACAGTAAACATTAAATGAGGGCTTGCAAAACTGAGTGGATGGCAGATCTCTATTGCATCGTTAAAAGAGAAGCCACTGGAAAACATGGACACCTTGATTTGTGCCTGACAACAATTAAAGTAGCGAGTAAATGGTGTTCTTGAGACTGTCCCCAGGGATCCTGTTTGCCAGGTATAAAATTCTCTCTCTGGGTAAACACATAAACTGAAACACTTCTTACAAATGAATTTTGGAGACATACATTTGCAAGACTGAGGGCAGAA